>NC_037676.1:84592929-84740031 GCF_003255815.1 Theropithecus gelada
ACAGGCGTGAGCCACCGCGCCCGGCCTTTTTTTTTTTTTTTTTTTTAGTAAAGATTGGGTTTCACCGTGTTAGCCAGGATGGTCTCCATCTCCTGACCTCGTGATCTGCCCTCCTCAGCCTCCCAAAGTGCTGGGATTACAGGCACCCTCTGATTTTTAAAGGTATAGCTTTCTTCTGACAGAGATGAGTGGTCTGTTTGCAATCTATTTTGTTTTTTCTTTTCTCTCTAGAACCTTTTATAAATCTTCTTTTTTATCACCAGTAATATAAAATTTCCGGGTTCTTCTTTTTTATCACCGGTAATATAAAATCCGGGTGTGGGTAACTAAATTTTTATTCACCCTAATCAACAATTTATCTAATCCTTTTTTTTTCCTCTCTTAAACTTCAGTAAATCATCTTCTATTATACCCCACTTTCATTTTGTGTTCTTTTTTTCCTTGAACTTCTGTTAGTCAGATAATATATCTCAATTAAAATATTTTATATATGAAAATATATATATATAACTAAGCACCTTTATCTCCTTTGATATTTCCTGAAATATCTAGCAATTCCTGGTCATGCCTCCATATATAACATAAGGAAAAGCAAAGGATGATTGTGCTTCATGTATGTGTGGACAGAAGTTTCAACAGATTTCTTTCACTTTGGATAAAGCACGATATTTTACTGAGGCGATTATGTGCAAAAATTTAGAACACTTTGTTCTGGGGTTTTAAAATTGGCCTTAGTTTCTCCATACACTTTGTTCCAGTTTTGATTTTAAAAAACTATAATAATCATTGTTTTAGCAGAGACTTAAATTTCTATGGCTTTCCTTTTTCTCCAGAGCTTAGGGGAGTGGTGGCATCATTGCCTCTTTTCTGTTTAAAGGTTCAAGCTTGACCAAGCCATGGCCTGTGGCATGCATGCAGCCCAGAATGGCTTTGAATGTGGCCCAACAAAAACTAGTGAATTTTCTGAAAATGTTACAAGATTTATGCATGAACCTTTTTTTTTTTCTCATCAGCTATCGTGAGTGTTAGTGTATTTTATGTGTGGCACAAGACAATTCTTCTTCCAGTGTGGCCCAGGGAAGCAAAAAGACTGGACACCCTTCAAATGAAACCTTCAGATAATACCTCTTTTCATCTCTGTTCCTCACTTTTAACTTTCTGTTTTTGCATTTTTAGTTTTCCTGAATGTGTGCTGGGGGAACTGACTGCCCACCAGAATTCTAGGTGTTTTCTCAAGTGTACTTCACCAGAATTTGTGAAATCTCTTCTCTATTAATGACTTTCATTCTATTTTCTTTATTATAGGGTCATATCGTTGTTTGTATATTTCTTTATAATAACTTTATTACCTCATGAGAGATATAGTGTGAAGATATGTCATCGGTCTGCCATCTTGACCCAGGCCTAAGTTTAGTTTTAAAATGCTCAGGGGAACATGGAACATATATTAGGGTAGAGGAAGGATAGAGAGTCGAAACTAGTTACACACCTCATTCAGGTGAAATGATAGTATCTTGAATTAGATGGCTCCTGTGGAGTTAGGAAAATGCAGACGAACTCAACAGTATTTTGGAAGTGAAATTAACATGACACTATTTATTTTGTGGTAAATAAATCCACATTTACATAGTTCAGATTTTTTTCATTGTTTCAATAGTTCTCCAACTTTTTTTAGAGTGAATAGTTGATTCTAATCTTTTAAATCTCACTTTATAAAGAAGTAGTAATATGTCTTTTATTATTTTTGTTAAAAATCTATTATTTTTAACTCTATTTATATTTCTTGAGAATTGTAATCATAAATTCACATAATGTTCAAGGCATTGAGATACACTATATTTGAAAATTATAAATATGTCAGTCTTTATTACCTATACTATTCTATAACTAGAGGTAATTCCTGAACCAGTCTAGGCCAGGTCAAGGTAGTGTAAAAAGTCTCAATCACAATGGGTCTTGGAATACTCTTGGAATGCATTTCATTATTCAGATTCAAATTTATATAGCTGTGATTCAGATTCCCTAAATCCTTGCTTGTTAAATACCACAAATACAAATATTCCTTGGAAAGATATATGCTTATAAGGCCAGCAAAAGATTTTATAAATACCTCAAATTTGTCTTTACAACCTTGATGAGAACGCATCAGTCCTAGTGACCTGTAATGTGCCACCTCAGAGTATATCAAGTATTAATTTTGCACATTAAGCCTACACTAAACAAATCTTGACAACCTTCTAAAGGGCTCTTCCTGAGCGGAAAGCCTCCACAGATCATATTTTTGCATGAGATTTACAGATAACAACAATAGGGAAGTCATTTAAAATGATAATTTTTGAAAGGATTGAAGACCAAAAGTAGGCCTGATAATAATTATTAAAAGAAAATATCTCCTTTTATTACTTTAGTTTATTAAATGTTGTTGTATTTGGCCCGTCCACATGTGAGTTCCACTTTTATAAAGAAACTCTTAGAGACAGAGGATTTATGTCCTGTTAGAGATAGATGTATTCATAAGATTAGCACTGATAGAAGAAAATTGAAGCCAGAGATATAAGAGAAGTGATTCATAAACCCAGCTGCTCGTTAGAACACCTATAGAGTTTCTAATCTTGGACATAGGTTTCAAGGATGAAGTGACTCTCAAAAATTCCCAGGTTGAAAGTCCATAGATGTTTTGGATAAGGTTAAATTTCAAGGCTTGGATAAAACACATTTTAGGATGTGACAAAATGGGATTGGTATTATGTTTGCTGATGATCTTGGAGAAGCTGTGAAAAAGTAGAAGAGGACTTCAGAAAATTCCAAGGGGAACGAAGCATAGAAGAATGTATTGGATATTGTTGTTTGCTGGGTTTCAGTATAAATTATTCAAGCAAAATATTTATAGATATAGAAGAGAGAGAAGTAGTCAATAAGGACCAGAAAGTTTCATTAAAACTTAGATTCATTTTCTTTAATTGTGTGTGTGTATGTGTATATGAAAATTACATTCTCTGATTTCATCAAGTCAGTTGACAGATTTTAGCACATAAGTACATTTATAACCAGTTAATTCACACTTTAATATTGTCGACTAATGAACTGATATCAAAAGAGATAAAGGTGCTTTGTTTTATATATATATATATAGAGAGAGAGACAGAGTCTTCCTCTGTCACCCAGGCTGAAGTGCAGTGGAATGATCACTGCTCACTGCAAGCTCTGCCTCCCAGGTTCATGCCATTCTCCTGCCTCAGTCTCCCAAGTAGCTGGGACTATAGGCGCCCACCACCACTCCCGGCTATTTTTTTTTTGTATTTTTTTTTAGTAGAGATGGGGTTTCACCATGTTAGCCAGGATGGTCTTGATCTCCTGACCTCCTGATCCGCCTGCCTCAGCCTCCCAAAGTGTTGGGATTACAGGCTTAGTTATATTTAACAAAACCTTTATCAGTGACCACAGAAAATACATAGATTCATAGTTTTTATATTTCCAAATGTCAAAGTTCGATGAAGAAAATGGATACTATAGTTGTAGAATAATGATAAAAAATGAATGATACACTAAATCTTAAAAGCACAATTTAATATGATAATGTTAGGTTCTTCTCTTGGGTCTAATAATACAGCTTTTTCAAAAGCAATATAGATGTAAAGAATTGCAATGAGTTTAACAGGAGCATATATGGGAAAATAGTTAAATGCCCAATTTCAGCATTTTAGCTCATAAGCCTCAGTAGTATGGCACAGATGACAATTATATGTGGAATTCCACCTTTAAGAATAGGAATGTGGAACATGGAACAAGGGTGGATGGCAAACTTGAAGTATTCTTTCCATGTCAGGCCTTATGTAATGTGTTCTCTTCTGGATTAAGAGTAACTCTTCATATTTACATTTATTTCTGAAAAGAGTAAATAAGTTGCTGATAGAAGTGGGAAAATTTAGATTTAGATTCAGAATCATTTTGAGAAATATTTAACTCCTTTAGAGGTTCATGAGTTATATAACTAAATTGTTTTGCATCACTTGCAGGATTGATTAGAAATCTGGGCTGTTTAGTATAAGCACATTTGGTTTAGTAGAGAGCATGGTAGAAGTCTAAAAACGTTTTCTTGAATAATTTTTATGTATATAACTCCTTTCAGCATCACTGCAGTCAACGACTTTAAATTAAGGGAAGTGCTATTTAATAGGAGAGAGAGTTTGGGTCCACGCAAGGAAGAATTTTTCTAACAGTTAATTTTTAAAAATTAATTAATTAATTAATTTTAAATTTTTATTTTTTTATTATTTATTTTTGAGACAGTCTTGTTCTGTCATCCAGACTGGAGTGCAGTGGCATGATCTCAGCTCACTGCAACCTCCACCTCCCGGGTTTAAGCAATTCTCCTGCCTCAACCTCCCAAGTAGCTGGGATTACAGGCATATGCCACCATGCCCGGCTAATTTTTATATTTCTTTTGCTGGAGGTGGGGTTTCACCATGTTGGCCGGACAGGTCTCAAACTCCTGACTTTGTGATCTGCCCGCTTCAGCCTCCCAAAGTGCTGGGATTACAGGCGTGAACCACCGTGCCCAGCCCAGTCAATTGTTTTAAATACATAAATGGAAATCTTGGCAAGTAGAGGTTTTTTTGTTTGTTTGTTTTTGTTTTTTGTTTGTTTGTTTGTTTGTTTTCCCCCCCACTAATGTTCTAAAATATAGGTTGAACTCCTAGTCAAGGATGTCATAGATTTGGAGTTAATTCTAGGTTTAGTTGCTGCTTGTAATATAAACTGTCCAAAGATAGTCGCTATGGAGATACCATAATTTAGTCAGGTATTACCCTTTTTTCTCTGTTTCAACATTATGTCCAAAAAAACATGTTTGAGTAGTTTCTATATTCAATAAGCTTATATGTTACATTTCACTATGTCCTTTTGATAGATTACAAAACTCAGTCTGATAAAATTAAGTGTGTAGTCCACATTCACACAGTTAGTACATGAAAAAGAAAAGATTTGAGCAGGTTTTTCTGGCTTTCAAGTCCATGCTTTTCCCATTAGACAACACTGTCTTACCTCACAACAAATTCCCCTCCTCCCCATACTGATAGAGATTCTAAAAAAAACAAAAACAAAAACAAAAAAACAGAGAAACAACCAAGCAAACAAACAATACAGCTCTAGAACTATCTTACATTTCTTTTAAAAATATATCCAACTTTGTTTTTTGTTTGTTTGTTTATTTTTTGAGACGGAGTCTCACTCTATCGCCAGGCTGGAGTGCAGTGGCACAATCTTGGCTCACTGCAACCTCCGCCTCCCAGGTTCACCCCATTGTCCTGCCTTAGCCTCCCCAGTAGCTGGGACTGCAGGCGCGTGCTACCACACCCAGCTAACTTTCGTATTTTTAGTAGAGACGAGTTTTCACCATGTTGGCCACAATGGCCTCGATCTCTTGACCTCGTGATCTGCCTGCCTCAGCCTCCCAAAGTGCTGGGATTACAGGAGTGAGTCACTGCACCTGGCCCAACTGTTTTTTTTTTTTAATTTATATAAATGCAATCTGTGTGGTGAGTAAATGGACTATAGAGTCAGCTAGATGGGCCCAAAAATAGAAGAGCAAAGGAGGAAGAGTGATTGAGAGTGTATAGAGCCAGAAGAATAATTGTGCTACCTTTATATATGTTGAGTTTGTGGGGTTGAGTGGGACATTGAGATGAAAAATTATTCACCAAGTGTTAAAAAATACACAAGTGAGGCTTAAAATAGAATTGAATACAGCAGATTTGGGACCTCCATTTTCAGGGTATGCATCTGCAATTAGCAAGCAGAGTATAGGAAAACAGAAAAATAATAGGAGCAAATGAAAAAGAATTTACTCAGAAACCAAGAGATAAATCACATTGAGTAATGCTATGGAAAGGTCAAGAAAGAGAGACTGAGAAAAAGCCCTCACAATACCCTTTTAAAAGTTACTTGAGGGATTAAAAAAAAGCAAAACTACTTATCACTTAAAGACTTTTTAGGTTGATGCTTTCATTTTTTTTTCCTCTGAATGACTTTTCAAAAAGTAATTGTAATCATATTTAACATATAATTTTAGTGTTCTAATTTTCCCTATTGTATAGTATGTCATTTATGTAAACAAATTTCCTAAATACATACATAATAGTGGCACAATATTGCATTGAATGAATAAATCATACTTGAAGACTCCCTGAAAATAAACATTTGATGGGCTTTCAATTTTGGCTATAATTGCTGTTTCAATATTATTTTGGCATGTGCTGGTTTTGTCTATTGAAGATTATTCCTTCAGGAAAAAAATTCAGATTCAGATTTATTTTGAGAAATATTTAACTCCATTAGAGGTTCATGATTTATCTCACTAAATTGCTTTGCAAATAGATTGTATCACTTATAATGCCTTGAGCAATGTGCATTGTTACATCTTTAATAACACTTTTACAACGCTAGTGTATCTTACTATTTTAAAATCTTTTTAAAGTTATGCATTGAACACTTTTTAGATTGGGAAAGGGGAGCAGAGAAGTACACTACAGACCCTTTAGATTGGCTACCATAAATTGTTAGGATTCTTTTTTTTTTTTTTTTTTGAGACGGAGTCTCGCTCTGTCCTTCTGTTGCCAGGCTGGAGTTCAGTGGCGCCATCCTAGCTCACTGAAACCTCTGACTCCCTGGTTAAAGCGATTCTCCTGCCTCAGCCTCTGGAGTAGCTGGGATTACAGGCACGCCCCAGCACGGCCAGCTAATTTTTGTCATTTTTAGTAGATTTCACCATGTTGGCCAGGATGGTCTCCATCTTTTGACCTCGTGCCTTGGCCTCCCAAAGTGCTGTGATTACAGGCATAAGTCACAGCGCCCAGCCAATTGTTAGGACTTTTACAGAAGTTAGACTCAAAGTATGTAATTAATAGGAAAAGAAATGTGGACTATAAACACTTTATTTCAATATCTAATAAATTATGTCCCTTTCTCTTGCACTCTGCATCTATTGTATACTTATTTAAAGCTGTATTTTGTTTTATGCATCAAGTAATTGCTGTAGGAAAATACGTATCTTTGGAAATTTAGAGGTCAACTTACTGGCGTGTTATTGTGTTTTAGGAAATGGCGGTGGGATCTTAAAGTTAATAACAGTTGTGTAGGCTACAGATAGACCCAAATATTAACATGTGGGGAAAGATTTGTAAATCACTATACAAATTTGGTGTAGCTTACAAAAACATAAGCTGGTATTCATATATTAGTTGCTATTATGGATAAAAAAGACAATAAGATTCACAAACGGGAAAAATTGAAGAAAAAAGGAGATGAATACTGAAGAACGGAAAGCAATTTTAGGTCATAGGTATTAGCAATTCATATGACTCCACTATTCTAATCTGAGATGTATGTACTTATTGTCTAAGCAAACTCAAAGTTTCAGATTAAACATTAATTATTGATTCTTTGCTTTGCGACCACACTATTGAAATAATATTGGTATTATTGTGTTGGAGGCAAAAAAAATATAGGCTCAAAAATCACCTAAAAACAATCCTGACAGTGATAAAATATTGTTCAGCACTGACATTTTCCTTAAGGTGATGATTTTCCCCATTCAAATTCCTAAAAATGTGTGATACTGAACAAAGCTAATATATTTATGGATGATTTCACTCAGACATCTTCCATGGACTCTGTTGACAAGAAAAATAGCTTAATAAAATAAAGGGAGGAAGAAAAAGATTGAGGGAGAAAGATACTAAGTGAAAGTAAATCCTAAAAGATTAATCAATGGTTAGATCTAGAGATTTAACTGAAGCTTTTAAATTAGACTTCCTTTAAGCCACTGTCAAACAAAAATGACCATATATAGCATACTGCTTTAATATCAAATGGGCATAAAGCTTTTTTATGTAGTGCTTATGCTATTAGTTTTTATTAATTATCGTCTCACGTATACTTTAATTTCTCAGTATAAAAAGTCTTATAAAGGTATTTGTCTTCTGCTGTTGAATTTTATACTGACTCTTCTTATTTTCCTATTCGTTCTTAATGTCAATGGAGATGATTCATTCTGTGTATATATACACACACACACACATATAATACACACACTATATATATATTCTCTAGCTAATGTATGCTTGTGTATATACATTTTTATATATAATTTTCTTTAAATTAGCCTACCAGCACATTTTGAGGAGAAATTAAAAAATAAAACTGCAAGTTTGCATATGAGGCATTGTACTATACTAATAACTGACATTTATAAAACAAACATGAATTCTTTACCTTTGGAAGCTTGAGTTTCAGTGAAGAATATTTTCCATGGCAGAATTGTTACATACATTACAGATTATTTCAAATTATTATTGATTTTTAATCCATTTTTAAATTCCATAAACATAGACTAGAAACAATACACTATATGCTAGAACTGAGCTAAGAAACCAAAGTGAAATAAGATGCTGTTTCTGTACTCAAGAAACTTAAGAAATTTGTTTTTATCAAAATAACCACGGAGGAGTTTGCGAGGAGTTTGGAGGCACATGAGATCCTGATCAGCCCTGAACCAGATAAATTGAGATACTTTTCCAGGTCCCATTTTTCCCACTCCAAGGCATCCCTTCTTATTTAAATGTCCACTGCACCCTCCTTACCACATTGTTTCATGCAAAGCCTAATTTTTTGGAAAGACTGGATATTAATAAGAAATTCCTTAGAATGGACTGATGTCATTATATTACTTCTTTAACTTGAAAGGTGGTATCTTAAAAAAGTCATATACTGATGTCAATCTAGGCATTAATTACTACTAGAAAAATGGCTATGGTAATGATGCAGTAAGCTTTAGGGATGGCCTAAAATTGCATCACCTCTAGCTTTTGTAAATACAGCAAGGTAGAAGTGGGCATGTATTTTTTTTTTCCTGCCTCTTACCCATTCCTTAAATTATTTTATATCCTGAGTCCTGGCCTACCTCCAGTTTCCCAGTTAGTATCAGATTTAGAAAAGACAGCGACACACACACACACACACACACGCGCGCGCGCGCACACAGCTCAGGAGTTTCTTACAAATTGGGGCAAAGAGTCAAACCCAATGCCTCCATACTATAATATTTTAAATTAACTCTTAAAAATTATAGTGGCTAGGTCAACTGTATTCTCTCATGGTTTTCCTCTGACCATGGAAAGAAAATCTAAGATGAATTCTATTTGTATGAAATTATCAGACTTTTAGTTTGATTATCAGACTTTTAGTCTACTGATAAGGTTGACCGCATAGTTGATTCAAATGAAGAAAGTGCTACCAACAGCCATCAAGATGAGCAAGAGACCTAGCTCAAATGAAGGAGCTCCCAGTGGCAAAATCTGGAACAATTTAAGGGAAGAAAAGAAAAGATAGTTTTATTATATTTTTATTTGTGGCCATCACAGAAGAGTATGAATCTACTGACTCAAAGCAAATTTATTATCTTATAATAATGTAAGTCAGAAGTCTGACACAGCTACACCACACATGCCTTTCTAATGGTTCTAGGGAAGAATGCATTTCTTTGCTCTTTTATGTTGTTTTTGTTGATGAAGTTGATGAAATAATTTGGTTCCTTGACATTGAAAGGCCAGGGACCCGATTTTCTTGCTGGTTGTCAGTCAGTGACTGATCTGAACCTGTAGAGGCCAGGCCATTACGTGGCTTCAGCTCCCTTCCTTTATCTTCAAAACCAGCAAAAACAGGTCAAGTCCTCAGGTTGTGTCCCTGTGACCCATCCTTCTTCTTTTATTTTCCACTTTTAGGGACTCCTGTGATTAGACTGCATCTATTGTATAGCCCAAAACAATCTCCCTATCTCCAGGTCTGTCCTTTCCTAAGTTCCATTTGCATAGTACCTCTTTTTTAAAAAACATGTAAGATAACCGGTTCATAGATCACAGGTGAAACCCTGTCTCTACTAAAAATACAAAAATTATCCAGGTATCGTTGCACATGCCTATAATCCCAGCTACTCGGGAGGCTGAGGCATGAGAATCCCTGGAGCCCTGGAGGTAGAAGTTGCAGTGAGCAGAGATCCTACCACTGCACTCCAGCCTGGGTGGCAGAACAAGATTCTGTCTCAAAAATAAAAAGACAAAAAAAGTAATGACGACAGAAGTCATCGTTGCAAGCAAAATCGACTAATGAATGCTAAATTTAAGAGCCAAAATTTAAGAAAAAGATATTATTTGATATTAAATGATATTATTTGAATAATTTCAAAGTAATCTTCCCCAACATTTGTGTTGATTGCAAAGAGAAAATGGTAATTTTATAGTGAAGAAACCTTGCAAACATCACCTTAACCAATGAATCAAGATTTGCTTTCCAGCAATAAGATATATTTACACCACGATGTGATGAACTGAGAAGGGCACATCATTTCTGTCATGTTCCTGACAAAAATGCATTACCTCATCCTGATCAGCAGAAGACATCAGACACACCCAAACTGAGGCACTTACCAGTACTCTTCAAACATGTCAAGCCCATGAAATACAAGGAAAGACTAAGGATCTGTCACATACTCAGAGAGACTAGTGAGGCATGAAACAATACATTATAGGATCCCTGATTAGAACCTGAAACAATAAGAAAGCATTAGTGAAAAAATTGGGCCAATACTAGTTTTCTTGTTTTGAAAATTGAACCATTTTTAGGATTTTATAAGAGTAGGGAAGATGGGTAAAGGTGATCTGAGATTTCTCTGTGTACTAATTTTGCTGCTCTTTCCTGTCTAAAATTATTTGGAAAAAAAGTTAACAACAATAAAAATCTGTGTAGGGTTATGGATAATTTAAGTTTTCTTATTTTTGTTTATCTGTATTTTTCTATCATGAGTATATGTGTATTACTTTTTATTTAAATAAAGTGTTTAAAAGACCAAAAAGGAAGCCTGGCTCAAGCAGGGATACATAATATTCCTGGCACAAATACATCAATATACACGATTTCTAGGGGATTTAGCTCATTAACAGATAATCCCCACAAAGTGCAGGGCCTCATGAAAGACACTTCCAACATTCAGTTGATAGAGGAATATGTATTCATACCAAGATATACAAGGGTATCTTTTAAAGCTGTTTGGTATACTGAAAATAGCACATGTAATCTATTACGTATTGATTGTCAGTTGAACTTTTTCAAATTAGTTAACCTCTGAAGCACCATTTACTCATCAATTATTTAAAATTATCTTTGGTCATGGCTTTTGCAAGGATCAAATGACACAATTCTGGTAAAGTGCTCTGATAGTTGTAACATGTTCTTTTACACATCCATTACTGTTATTGTTTGGTGTCTTCAATTGACAATTGAGCCACAGGGAGATAGGACTCGTTCTGATAACTGATCTGAAAAAAGTTAACTGAACTTAATGCAAAAGCCTATTTTACCCTCACTTAACTGAAATGCGGCTGCAGGGAAGGCTTTGGAGAAGAGAGAGATGAGTGAGCACTTTTCTCTTTTGAGCCTGCACTTAGGATGAAATATGTATGGAAATTAAGTCATTTTCAGTTCATCTTGATTTTTGTTGCTCTCCTCATACCTTCCCGACCTTCGTTTGCCCCTGAGCTTTTTCAGTGCTGAGTGATGATCATGTAGGTAGAAATCATATGGAAAGCATGCCATGCGTGCAGTATGCACAGGGATGCAGGAATTTAATTTTCTTTCAGTGCAAAACAGCACTGACTGCTTAAGACTGATTTCCCTTTACAGCAAAATCTACAAAAGAGTATTGGGAGAAAAAGTTTTCCACTTTAAATAAATTCTGCTGCTTGTGCTTTACGTGAGGAGATTTATGAAGTTCATTTAAAAAATTGGCTAAGTAAAGGGAGTTTTCAATCTGAAATGAAGACAAACTAAGAAAAAAAAAAACATAAAAATATATGGGGATCTGACTCATCCTAGCCCATTAGCTCGGCAGTGGTTCACAATACATAATGTTAATGCAGGAGTACAGTTTTAAAACCTTATTAGAGTATAGACTAGGAATTTAAAAAATAATCAAGTGAATCAACATTACAGTACACAACAAAGAGTACTCTTGGAGCAGATGACAATAGAGAGAAGCAGAGAAGACTATCTTGTATTTAATCCCTGATTATCAGGTCAAGTGTTTTAAGGAAACAGATAAAAGGTTAAAGCGCATACATAATGAGAAAATTACATAAAGTTGTGGTCTGGAAAAAAAAAACAAACCCTTTCATTTTTAACTTAATTCCTAGTTAGGAATAATCTAACAGTCTAATAAAAGCATTAATGGAAAGTTAACATAGAGAGCAAATTATTAATTTTTATTTACATTCTTGTCATTTGATTTTAAATTTGTAGTTACAGAGTTCATAACACAGCCCCATTCCAGGAAAGTTAAGTCAAAACATGTTTGTTAAAATTTTTTTTTATCTCTTTCTTTTTATTGTGCAGTAGCTATAATAAGGCATTTCCTAACACAGAGGACAGAGGATGATGTAGTACCAATGGATGCATCAGCCTTATATGATTAGCATTTCTTTGCAGGTAATTTTTTTTTCCTTGTAAGGGAAAAACATTCCCCATCCTTGTCACATTTCTCAATTTATATAGAGGAAAATGAGTCATTAGGGATGGGTTATTGTCTGTGGATGAAACAGTCCACTCATCTTGTAGTTGTATGCATTTTCCATTTCACATTCTACACATTGCTCTAAGTTACCATGCATTGCCTGAGAAATTAAATGTCTTTCTTCGCACTGAAAAACAAATGCAGAACAGCTCATTTTCCTTTGCTGAGAGGCAGAGCTAGAGCATAGGTATGCAAAGAATTATTCTTAATATAGATAAAAAATATTTCCCTAAAGCATTGAAAATTCCCTTTTAGTCTAAGCATAGTAGCTCTTAAAGAGAGACTTGCACAATCGTTAACACCAACTTATGTAGGAAGTAATTTGAAAAGACTTTTAGAAAGCCTGGGAAGCTAAGACTGTAACACATTTGTTCATTAGCTCTCAGTCTAACTACCACAAAGCCATTCATCCTCACCTTCCTGAACCAATGTTCATATTAAATGGAGGGTGTCCTTCTGCAGACTCTGAGGAACTTGGCCTTGCCAAAACTTAGAGCGCACACAAGGAGCCCTACCATTGAGGTCTAACATCTGCTCTATCAACGAAAAGAGTCATAAAGATATTCTGTATTAATGACTATAAGGACTGAATCTAATAACTACAATTTTAAGTAGGAGTTGAAGTTGTAAATGTCAGAAGAACAGAAAATGATGTGTCCAATTGTAGTGCCTACTGTGACTCTAATTGGCAAAGTCATTGATATAACAGGTCATTGTTTATGGAGCTCCTCTGTGGAGAATTAAGAATGACTGAGTACTATAGTTTATGACCTAGGTGCTATTTGGGGAAGAAGGAGACAGCACAAGTAGGTCTTTTCTGTAGCAGATTGCATTCGACAAGCTCAAAATTCTAGGTTATTATCTGGGAAAAAAAATCTTTAAAAAAAGTATTCAAGTGATGTGTGTTCATTAAACCTGAGTGTTGACAAAGTGCTCAGTTTGTTAAAGGTTCCATTTATACTATGCATCAATTTAGGTTTTAAAATATTTGGCAGATAAGAGACTGCCAGTGGTGGTGGGGAGAGGAGTGCTTACCACACCTGTTCAAGAGAGATCTGGAATATATTAGTTTAAACAAGAAAGTAAAATTATTTAAATTGGTCTTACTTCTTAAGATCGGTTTTTTGGTACAAAGAAACTTGCTACTTGAAATTGTTTCATATAAAAGGTGTACTTTCTATGATGAATGATTGAATATCACATAAAAGTCCTCTACAGTGACAGTTAATTGTTCAAAATATTTCTCTCTTGTTCTTTTGGTATACTTCATTTGACGTTAATCGTTTACATTCTTGTTATTTCCCGTGAGAGTAATTGAATCATTTCTTGACTCACTCTTAAATCAATTAAAATTAGATAGTAATTTATTTGAGAAATTATTATAAATACATTTTATATTCGTTCAAGCTAACCAGGTTGTACAATATTCTGTACATCGTTTTTGAACAAAGATTGACATTTTGACTTAAGCGAGTGACAGATTGATACTCTGATGGGTGATAAAACAGCTATCAATTATTTGGAAGAGCAAATTTGAGTTGCTCTTAATGCCCTGTCTCTTGTGTTCCATCAGCACTCACCATATGAATAGGAACAAATGCCAATTTGGCATGCTGAATTGAAGTTCCCAGAGGTATATTTTAGGAATAGTTGATATTGGTATCAACATGTGTCGATGCATGCTTAACTGTGTTTTAAGCATTTCTGGAAACTAATGTTGTCAGTAAACCATATGTTTCCATATCTGAAGTCTATTATATAATAATGGAGCACATTTACTGGGTAGTTACTATGTGTTAGGCCCTATTCTATGTTCTTTTGATGGATTAGGTAATTTAATTCTCAAAATAACTTCATGAGAAGGAGGCTGTCTCATCTCTATTCTATAAATGAGGACACTGAGGCACACAATGATTAGGTAATTGTCAAAGCTGCACATCTAATTTAATTGTGAAGCTCAGGTTCAAGAATAACAATCTTGTTCCAGAGCTCAGGTTAGAAAAAAATAAAAGAATTACTGTTTTTATATATTTATTAATATAATCTGCCAGTAGTAATGTTAGAGTTTTGTGAAATGTATATACAGAAACATTCAGGAAAACACATATAAAGATGACTTACTGAAGTCAACACTGACATTTATTTATGACAATTTTCAGAGAGTACATTCTTATTTAAAATACAGTTGTAGGCCGGGTGCAGTGGCTCATGCCTGTAATCCCAGCACTTTGGAAGGCTGAGGCGGCGGATAACCTGAGGTCATGAGTTCTAGACCAGCCTGGCCAACATGGCAACCCTGTCTCTACTAAAAATACTAAAATTAGCCAGGCATGGTGGCACACACCTGTAATCCCAGCTACTCAGGAGACTGTGACAGGAGAATTGCTTGAACCCAGGAGGTAGAGGTTACAGTGAGCAAAGATCATGCCACTGCACTCCAGCCTGGGTGACAGAGCAAGACTCCATCCCAAAAATAAATAAATGAAATACAATACAATACAATACAATACAATGCAATACAATACAATTATCATAATCCAGTAATTTAAGTCACTAAATTAAATCTAATGATTTTTAAATTTGCTTACATTATTATCATTTCATTAAACTTCACTCTAACTACTCAGGTGTTGTATTAGTCTGTTTTCATGCTGCTGATGAAGACATACCCGAGACTGGGCAATTTACAAAAAGGGGGTTTAATGGAGAACTCACAGTTCCACATGGCTGGGGAAGCCTCACAATCTTGGCAGAGGGCAAAGAGGAGCAAGTCACGTCTTACGTGGGTGGCAGCAGGAAAAGAGATCTTGTACAGGGAAACTCCTGTTCTTTTTGTTTGTTTTTGTTTTTGTTTTATTATACTGTAAGTTCTGGGGTACATGTGCACAATGTGCAGATTTGTTATATAGGTATACTATACACGTGCCATGGTGGTTTGCTGCACCCATCAACTCATCATCAACATTAGGTATTTCTCCTAATGTTATCTCTCCCCCAGCCCCCAACTCCCCAACAGTCCCCGGTGTGTGATGACCCCCCCACCCCATGTCCATGTGTTCTCATTGTTCAACTCCTACTTACGAGTGAGAACATGCAGTGTTTGTTTTTCTGTTCTTGTGTTAGTTTACTGATAATGATGGTTTCTAGCTTCATCTCTGTCCCTGCAAAGGACATGAACTCATCATTTTTATGGCTGCATAGTATTCCATGGTGTATATGTGCCACATTTTCTTTATCCAGTCTACCATTGATGGGCATTTGAGTAGGTTCCAAGTCTTTGCTATTGTGAACAGTGCTGCAATAAACACACGTATGTATGTGTCTTTATAGCAGAATGACTTATAATCCTTTGGGTATATACTCAGTAAGGGGATCACTGGGTCAAATATTATTTCTGGTTCTAGATCCTTGAGGAATCTCCACATTGTCTTCCACAATGGTTGAACTAGTTTACAGTCCCACCAACAGTGTGTGTTCCTATTTCTCCACATCCTCTCCAGCATCTGTTGTTTCCTGACTTTTTAATGATTGCCATTCTAAATGGTGTGAGATGGTATCTCATTGTGGTTTTTATGTGCATTTCTCTAATGACCAGTGATGATGAACTTTTTTTTCATATGTTTTTTTGGTCATGTAAGTGTCTTTTTTTGAGAAGTGTTTGTTCATATCTTTTGCCCACTTTTTGATGGGGTTGTTTTTTTCTTTTACATTTGTTAAAGTTCCTTGTAGATTCCTTGTAGAGGATGATGTTACTCCCCATACACCAGAGGGTGTATAACCCCCATGATATTGTTTGTAATTTCCAGGAGTGGAAGAATGATGTTACTCCCCATATCGCAGGGGGTGTACACCCCAATGCGATATTGTACGTAATATTTAGGTGAGGTTAGGATAATGTTAATCTCCGTATCCCAAAGGGTGTACGTCACCCTGCAATATTGTTCATAATATACAGGGAAAGAGAGGATGATGTTACTCCCCATATCACAGAGGGTGAACACCCCCATGTGATATAGCCTGTAATAACCAGGGGATGAGAGGATGATGTTACTCTTCATATCACAGGGAATACACATGCTACTGCGATATTGTTTATAATATTCAGGGTGGGAGAGGATGATGTCACTCGCCATATCAAAGAGGGGTATACACACCCCTGTGATACCGTTCATAGTATCCACGGGGAAAGGAGACGGTGTTACTACCTATATCGCCGGGTTTTTACATCCCTCTGTGATATTGTTCATAATATTCAAGGGGAAAGAAAATGATCTTACTCCCAATGTCGCAGGGGGTGTACACAACCCTGACATATTGTTCATAATATCTGAGGGGAAGAGGGTGATATTACTCCCCATATCACATGTGTTGTACAGCCCCTGTGATATTGTTCATAATATCCAGTGGGGGAGAGGATATTACTCTCAATATTACGGGGAGGGTGGAGGTGGTACACCATTCTGTAATATAGTTCATAATCTGCAGGGGATGAGAGCATGATATCACTCCCAATATCACAGGGGGTGTACACCGCCCCTCGAGATACTCTCCTAATATTCAATGGGGGAGGCGATGATATTACTGTCAATATCGCAGGTGGTGTAAACCTCTCCTGTGATATTGTTCCTAAAATCCAGAGTGGAGAGGATGATATTGCTTCCAATATTACAGGGGACGTACACCCCTCCTGTGATATTGTTCCTTATATTCCAGGAGAGGGGAGAGGATGATATTACTCTCAATATTGTAGGGAGTGTGCACACTACCGTGATATTGTTCCTAATATTCTGGTAAGGAGAATGATATTACTTCCAATATTGCAGGGGGTGTACACCCCACTTGTGATATTGTCTCTAATACCCCGGGGAGAGAAGATGATAGATGATATTACCCCCAATATCACAGAAGGTGTGCATTTCTCCGTGATATTGTTACTAATTACCATGGTTTGAGAGGATGATATTACTCCCAATGTCGCAAGGGGTGTACACCCCCCCATGATATTTTTCCTAATATCCAGAGGGGGATAGGATGATATCACTCCCAATATAGCAGGTGGTGTACACCCCGACTTGTGATACTGTTTCTAAGGGGAGACAATGATATTACTGTCAATACCGCAGGGGTGTACACACCCTCTGTGACCCTCTGCGATGTTGTTCCTAATACTCAGGTTGGGAGAGGGTGATATTACGCCCAGTATCGCAGAGGGGGTACACCCCGTTTGTGATATTGTTTCGAACACCCGGGGGAGAGGGCAGTATTTATTACTCCCAATATCGCAGGGGGTGTACACCCCTCTGAGATATTGTTCCTAATATCCTGTGGGAAAGAGGATGATATCACTCTCAGTAGTGCAGGGAGTGTACACCCTTCCTGTGATATTGTTTCTAACATGCAGAAAGAAATAGGAGGATATCATTCCCAATAGCTCAGGGGGTGTACAACCCCCTGTGACATTGTTTCCAATATCCATGGGGGAAGAAGATAATATTACTCTGAATATCGCAGGAGGTGTACACACACCCTGTGATATTGTTCCTAATATCCAGGGTGGGAGAGGAATGGTATTATTTCCAATATCGCAAAGGCTGTGCACCCCTGCAGTGATATTGTTCCCAATATCCAGGTCAGGAGATGACAATATTACTCCCAATATCGTGGGGAGTGTAAACACCCCCCTGCCCCTTGATATTGTTCTCAATATTCGGGGGGAGGGGAAAGGATGATATTACTCTGAATATCTTAGGGAATGTACACTCCCCTGTGATATTGTTCATAGTATCCAGTGAGGAAGACCATGGGATTATTGGGAATAATGGAATATTATTCCCAATATTGTAGCAAGTGTACAACCCCCCCCATGATATTTTTCCTAATATCAAAGGAGGAGAGGATGATATTACTCTCTATATCGCAGGGATGTACACCCCACTTGTGATACTGTTAATAATTTCAAGGGTGGGAGACAATAATATTACTGTAAATACTGCAGAGGGTGTACAACGGCCCTGTGATATTGCTCCTAATATCTGGGGGAAGCAAAGATGATATTAATCCCAATGTAGCAGGGGGCGTCTACCCCCTTGGTAGATGTTGTTACCAATACCCAGGAGACGAGAGTGTAATATCATTCCCAATAATGCAGCAGGCGTACCTCCTGTTTGTGATATTCTTCCTAATATCCAGCGGGGGAGAGGATAATAATATTCCCAATATCGTAGGGAGTGTAGGACCCCCTGTGATATTATTCCTAATATACAGTTTTGGATAGGTTGATATTACTCCTAATGTCGCAGGGGTGAACACCTTGCCTGTGATGTTGTTCCTAATAGCCACTAGGGTGTATCGTGATATTACTCCCAATATCGCAGAGGGTGTAAAAACCCCTATGATATTGTTCCTAGCATCCAGAGGAAGGAAATGATATTACTTCCAATAGCGCAGGGAGTGTACACCCCCGTGTGTTATTTTTCCTACTCTCCAGGAGGGGAAAGGATATTACTCACAATATTGCAGGAGGTGTACAACCCCTGGTGATACTGTTCCTAATACCCAGGGGGTAGAGGATGATATTACTCTCAATATTACTGTTGCTGTACACATCTACTGTAATATTGTTTCTAATATCCAGTGGGGGAGAGGATGATATTACTGTTAATATCGCAGGGGGTGTACACCCTCCCTCTGATATTTTTCCTAATATCCAGAAGGGGAAAGGGTGATATTACTTTCAGTATCGCAGGAGGTGTACAACCACCCCCGTGATATTGTCCCTAATATACAGGGCAGGTGGGGGAGAGGGTGATATTACTCCCGATGTCGCAGGGAGTGTACACCCCCTCTGTGATTTTTTTTTTAATATTCAGAGGGGAGAGCCTGATATTACATACAATATCACATCCCCCTGTGATATTCTTCCTAATATCCAGGAAAGGAGAAGATGATATTACTTTCAATATCGCAGAGATTGTACACATCTCTGTGATCTTGTTTTTAGTACCTGGAGAGAGAGAGGGAGAAGATGATATTACTACCAATATCACAGGCATTGTACACCCCCCCCCGTGATATAGTTTCTAATATTCAGGGAGGGAAGGATGATATTACATTCAGTATTGCAGGGGATGTACACTCACCCTGTGATATCATTCCTAATATCCGGGGGGGAGAAGATGGTGATATTACTTCCGATATCGCAGGGGGGTGTCCACCCACAGACATGTGGGGAGTAATATCACTCTCTTCTACCCCCTGGATATTATGAGTCATATGATAGGGGGGTCTTCACCTCCCGTCATATGGCGAGTAATATCACCCTTCTCAATCCTCCTGGATATTACAAGCCATATGACAGGAGGGTGTCTACACAGCGTGTTTACAATATTCAGAGTAACAACATCTCCCTGTCTGGAAATTTCAGACAATATCACAGGAAGTTGTACAGCACCTGCGATATTGGGAGTAATATCATCCTCTTCTCCCCAGGGATATTAGGAACAACATCACAAAAGGGGTGTACACCTCCTGCGATATTGGGAGTAATATCCTCTTCCCCAGCTGGATATTAGGAACAATATCACAGGGGGTGTACTCCCCTGAGATATTGGGAGTAATGTCATCCTCTCCCATCCTGGATATTAGGAAAATTATCAAAGGAGAGATGTACACCTCTTGCGCTATTGGGAGTGATATTGCCGTTTCCCCCTCACGGATATTAGGAAAAATATCCAAAAGGGGTGTACACCTCTGCGATATTGGGAGTAATATCATCCTCTGCCCACCTGGATATTAGGAACAGTATCAAAGGCGGGGGTGTACACCCCCTGCGATATTGGGAATAATATTGTTTTCTGTCCCTCCAACCCCCGGGGTATTAGAAAAACATGTAACAAAAGCACAAAAGGGGTGTACAACCCCCTGCGATATTGGGAGTAATATCATCCTCTTTCCTCCCTGCAAGATATTAGGAAAAATATTACAAAAGGGGTGTACACCTGCTGTTATGTTGAAAGTAATATAATCCTCTCTCTCTCTGAATATTAGGAGAAACATCACAAGGGGGATGTACACTTTCGCAACACTGGGAGTAATATCACCCACTGAACATTAGGAACAATATCACAAAAGGGGTGTACACCACCTGCGATTTTGGGAGTAATATCATCCTCTCCCCCTTTGAATATTAGCAAAAATATCACAGAAGGGCTGTATAGTCCCTGCGATATTGGGAGTAGTATCATCCTGTCCTCCTTTGAATATTAGGAAAATTATCACAGAGGGGGTGTACACACCCTGCGATATCGGGAGTAATATCATCGTCTTCCCCCCGGATATTAGGAACAATATCAGAGGAGGGTGTACACTCTGTGATACTGAAAATTCTATTATCCTCTCCGCACCTGGATATTAGGAAAAATATCTGGAGTGAGTGTACATTTCCTGCGATATTGGGAGTAATATTGTCATCTCCCTCCCAAAATATTAGAAACAATATCACGAGCAGTCTATACACCCCCTGCGATGTTGGAAGTAATATCATCGTCTCCTTTTGAGAATTTTAGGAACAGTATCACAGGGGGAATGCACATCCTTTGCTATACTGGGAGTAATATCATCATCTCACCCCCTGGATACTAAAACAATATAATAGTGAGGGCGTACACCTCCTGCGATAATGGGAGTAATATCATTCTTTCCCTTCCTGGATATTAGAAACAATATCACACGGGGGGTGTGCATTCCCTGCGATATTGGGAGTAATATCATCCTCTCACCCTGTGGATAGTACAAACAATATCACAGGGGGGTGTACACACATGGTGTTTACGATATTGAGATTGATATCATCCTCTTTCTGCCTGGATATTGCAAACAGTATCAAAAGGGGAGGTACACTATCTGCAATATTCAGAGTACTATCATCCTCACCCCCCCGGATATTACACAATATCACAGAAGGGTGTACATTCCCTGCGATATTGGGAGTAATATCATTTTCTCCCATTCTGGATATAACGAACTACATCAAAGGGGGGTGCGATACTTGCAATAATATCATCCTTCCTCCCCGTGGATATTACGAACAATATCACAGGAGGGTGTGCCCTCCCTGGGATATTGGAAGTAATATCGTCCTCTTTCTCCATGGATATACAAACAATATCACAGGGGGGTGTACACTCACTGCGATATTGGAAATGTTATCATCCACTTCCCCAGTAGATATTGCGAACAGTATCACAGGGACTGTACAGCCCCTGAGATAGGGAGTAATATCATTCTCCCCCTGACTGGATATTAGGAACAATATCACAGGGGGCTGTACACCCCCTGCGATACTGGGAGTAATATCATCCTCTACCACCCTGAATATCACGAACAATATCACAGGGGGGTGTACACCGCCTGAAATTTTGGGAGTAATATCATCCTCTACCACCCTGAATATTATGAACTATATAACAGATAATGTACACATAGAATATTTATGGTATTGGGAATAATATCATCTCACTGCCTGGATATTATGAACAATATTACAGGGAGATGTACACCCCCGTGATATTGGCAGTAATTATCATTCTCTCCCTGCCGGATATTAGGAACAATATCACGGGGGGGTGTACCGCCTGCTAAATTGGGAGTAATATCATCCTCTCGCCCCTGGATATTACAAACAATATCACAGAAAGGTGTACAACCCCTGCGATATTATTACAAACATTATCATAGAGAAGTAATATTCTCTTCTCCCCTGAATATTATGAACAATATCACAGAGTGGTGTACACACCCTGCGATAGATGGAGTAATATTATCCTTTCTCAACCTGGATATTACGAACATTATCACAGGGAGGCATGCACTTGTGTGTAATATCCTCTCCCCTTCTGAATATTACCAACAATATCACAGGGAAGTCTACACCCTCTGCAATATGAAGAGTAATATCATTTCCTCCAACCCGGATATTACAAACAATATCACAGGAAGGTGTGCCCCCTCCGATATAAGGTGTAATATCATCCTCTCCATACCTGAGTATTACGAACAATATCACAGAGGTGTGTATACCTTCTGCGATATGGGGAGTAATACCATCTTCTCTTCCCCTGGATATTACAAACAATATCACAGACGTTGTACACAGAGGGAGTTTACGGTATCAAAAATAATATAATCTTCCCCCCTCAATATTATGAACATTATCACAGGGGGATGCACCCCCTCCAATAATAAAAGTAATATCTTCTTTCGTGAATATTAAAAACAATACCACAGGGAAATGTACACCCCCTGTGATATTGGGAGTAATATCGTCCTCTTCCCCACTGGACATTAAAAACAATATCAAAAAGGATGTACACGCCCTGTGATATTAGGAGTAATATCATCCTCTTTCTTCCTGGATATTACAAGCAATATCACAATTATATTGAGAGTAGTATCATCCTCACCCTACTGGGATATTACGAACAATGTCACAGGGGGGTGGACACCTTCTGCGATATTGGGTGCAATATCATAATTCCCCCACTTGGATATTATGAATAATACCACAAGGGGTGTACACCACCTGCGATATAGGAAGTAATGTCATCCTCTCCCACCCCTGCCCCCGGGAATTACCAACAATATCACAGAGGGGTGCACACCCCCTGCGATATAGGGAGTAATATCGTCCTCTGCCCCCTTGGATATTATGAACGGTGTCACAGAGGGGTGTATACCACTTCGATATTGGGGTTAATATCATCCTCTCACCACCTGGATATTAGGAATAATATGACCGAAGGGTGTACACCCCCTGCGACATCGGGAGTAATAACATCCTCTCCCCTCCTGGATATTAGCAACAATATAATAGGTGGGTGTACTCCTCCTGCGATATTGGAAGTAATAACATTGTCTCCCACCCCAGGATATTATGAACAATATCACGAGAGGAGTGAACACTACCTGCGACATTGGGAGTAAGATCATACTCTCCACCCCTAAATATTATGAACAATATCACAGAGGGGTGTACAATCCCTACAATATTGGGAGTCACATCATTCTCCCCTCCTCTGAGTTTTACGAACAATGTCACAAGGTGGTGTACATACCTTGCGATATTGAGAGTAATGACATTTTGTCCACCTCTGGATATTACGGACAATATCACAGAGGGGTGTACACCGCCAGCCATATTTGGAGTAATATCCTCTCCTCTCCTGGATATTACGAACAATATCAAAAGGAGGGTGAACACACCCTGCGATATTGGGAGTCGTATCATCCTCTGCCATCCTAGATATTGCGAACAATATCACAGAAAATGTATACAAAAGGTATTTTCCATATTGGGAGTAATATCCTCTCCCCCCCGGATATTAAAACATTATCGAAGTGCGGTGCACATCCCCTGCGATATGGGGAGTAATATCACCCTCTTCCCTCCCGGATATTACGACCAATATTGCAGGGCTGTGTACATCACCTGTGATATGTGCAGTAATATAATTTTATCTTCACCTGAATATTACGAACAATGTCGCAGGGAGCTGTACACGCCTGGCAATATGAGGAGTAACATCATCCCCTCCCCCCATGGATGTTACAAACAATATCACCGGGGTGTGTACATCCCCTGCAATATAGGGAGTAACATCATCCTCTCTTCCTCCTCCCCGTGATATGACGAACAATATCGCAGGGAGGTGTAAATGCCTTGCGATATAAATAGTAACACCCTCCTCTCCCTCCCTGGTTTTTAGGAACAATATCACAGGGGGTGTACACATAGAGAGTATATACCCTTCTGTGATATTGTTCGTAATATCCAGGGGGGAAGAGTATAATATTACACTTAATATAGAAGGTAGTGTACACCTCCCTGTGATATTGTTCATAATATCCAGAAAAAAGAGGGTGATGTTATTCTCAATATCGAGTGGGGGGTACACCCCACTGTGATATTGTTCAAAATATTCAGGGTAGGAGAGGATGCTATTACTTCGAATATTGCAGGGGGTATACATCCCCCTGTGATATTTTTCATACTTTCCAGGAAGAGAGAGGATGATATTACTTCCAATACTGTACATGGTGTACACTCCCCTGTGATATTGTTCACAATATCCAAAGGGGGAGAGGATAATATTACTCCTAATATTGCTAAGGTTGTACACTCCTCTGTACTGTTGTTCATAATATCCAGGGGAAGAGAGGATTATACTACTCCCAATATCCCAAGGACTGTACACCACTTTGTCATATTGTTCGCAATATCCAGGTGGGGAGAGGATGCTATTACTCAACAATATCGTAGGGTGTGTAAATCTTCTTGTAATATTGTTCCTAATATCCAGAAAGGGAGAAAATATTACTCCCAAATGCGCAAGGGGTGTGTAGCCCCCTGTGATATTGTTCTTAATATCCAGAGAGGGAGAGGATAATATTACTCTGAATATCGCAGGGGGTGTACACCCCCCTGTAATATTGTTCGTAATATCCAGGTTGAGAGATGATGATACTACTCCCAATATCCCATGGGGTGTACAAGCCCCGGTGATATCCAGGGATGCAAAGGATGATAGTAATCCTAATATCGTAAACACGCTGTGTGAACACCCCCCAGTGATATTGTTCGTAATATCCAGAAAGGGGGAGGATAATATTTCTCTCAATATCGCAGAGGTAATTCACTCCCCTGTGATATTGCTCATAATATCGAGGGGGAAGAGAATGATACTACTTCCAATACTGCAGGAATATACACCCCCCTGTGATGTTGTTCGTAGTGATAAAAGTGGGAGAGGAAGATATTACTCCCAATATCAAGGTGTTGTAAACCCCTTTTTGATATTGTTCGGAATTTCCGGGGAGGAGAGGATGATATTACTTCCAGTATCACAGATGATGTACATCCCCCTGTGATGTTGTTTGTTATATCCAGGAAGGGAGAGGATGATATTATTCCCAATATTGCAGGGGGTGAACACCCCCCAGTGATATTTTTTGTAATAAGCAGATGTGGAGGGAGGAAGATACTACTCTCAATTTCGCTGAAGGTGTACACACCCCTGTGATATTGTTTGTAATTTTCAGGGAAGGAGAGAATGATATTACTCCCAATATTGCAAGGGCTGTACGCCCCACCATAATATTGGTTGTACTATCAGGAAGGAAAGAGGATGACATTACTACCAATATTGCAGAGGTTGTACACCCTCCTTTGATATTGTTCATAATATCCAGGGGGTAAGAAGATAATATTACTGCCAATATGAAAGGGGGTGTACACCCCCCTGTGATACTGGGATTACTCTCAATATCAAACAAGGGGTAGTCACCCCTGTGAAGTTGTTCGTAATATCCAGGGAAAAACAGGATGATATTACTCTTAATGTCTCAGGGAGTGTACACCCTCCTGTGATATTGTTCATAATATCCACAACGGTAGAGAATGATGTCACTCCCAATATCACACGTGGTGTAGACTCCCCCGGTGATATTGTTTGTAATATCCACAGGGAGTGAGGATGATATTACTCCCCATATCGCAGATGGTGTACACCACCCTGTGATATTGTTCATAATATCCAAGGGGAAAGAAGATGATATCACCACCAATATTCCGGTGAGTGTTCACTCACCTGTGATATTGTTCATAATATTCGGGGCGGGGAGAGGATGATGTTATGCCCCACACCCCAGGGGGTGTACACCCCCCTAAGATATTGTTTGTAATTTCCAGGAAGGGAGTGGATGATATTACTTTCCATATCACTGGGGGTGTATACCCCCATGCGATATTGTCCATAATGTTTAGGTGAGGATAGGATAATGTTAATCCTCATATTAAAAAGGGTGTAAACCTCCCTGTGATATTGTTTGTTATATCCAGGGAGGGGGAGGATAATGTTACTCTTTATATCACGGGGAAAGTATACCACCCCCTGCGATATTGTCCGTAATATACAGCGAAAGAGAAGGTGATGTTACTCCCCATATCGCAGTGAGTGTACACCCCCCTGGGATATTTTCCATAATAACCAGGGGGGCGAGAGAATGATGTTACTCTTCATATCGCAAGCAACATACATGCCACTGCGATATTGTTCGTAATATCCAGGAAGGGAGAGGATGATGTTTGATACCCCATATCAAAGGGGTATACACACCCCTGTTATATTGTTTGTAATATCCACGGTGAAAGGAGATAATGTTACCACCCATATTGCTGGGCATGTACACCCCTCTGCGATATTGTTCGTAATATTCAGGGGGAGAGAAAATAATATTATTCCCGATATGCAGGGGTGTACACACCCCTGCCATATTCGTAATATCCAGGGGAAGAGGATATTACTCCCCATATTGCAGAGGGTGTACACCCTACTGTGCTATTGTTAATAATGTCCGGGGGTGGAGATGATATTACTCCCAATATGGTAAACATCTTGTATGTACATCCTCTGTGATACTGTTCGTAATATCTGAGGTGGCAGAGAGAGATATTATGCCCAATATTGCAGGGAGTGCACCCTCCCCTGTGATATTGTTTATAATTTTCAGGTGAGGGGAGAGGTTGATATTAATCCCAATATCACAGGGAGTGTACAGTCCCCTGTGATATTGTTTATCATTTTCAGGGGGGAGAGGATGATATTATTCCCAATATTGCAGGAGTGTACACCCCCCCGTGATTTTGTGTGTAATATCCACTGGGGGAGAAAATTATATTACTCCCAATATGGCGGGGGGGTTGTCTATCCCCCATGATACTGTTCATAATATCCAGGGTAGTGAGAAGATAATATTACCCTCAATATTGCAGGGGGGTGTACACCATTCTGTAATAGAGTTCGTAATATTCAGGGAAGGGAAGGATGATATTACTCCCAATATAGCAGGTGGTGCATACCGCCCCTTGTGATATTGTTCCTAATATTCGAAAGGGGAGATGATGATATTACTGTCAATACCGCAGACGGTGTACACCCTTTCTGTGATATTGTTCCTAATATCCATGTTGGTAGAGGATGATATGATGCTCAATATCACAGAGGAGGCACACTCCCTTTGTGATATTGTTACTAATATCCAGCGGGGAGAGGATGTTCTTACTCCCAATATCGCAGAGAGAGTACACCCCCATGAAATATTGTCCCTAAGATCCAGGGGGAAAGGATGATATTACTCCTAATAGCGCAAGGATTGTATACCCTTCCTGTGATATTGTTTCTAATATACAGGGGGAAATAGAATGATATTACTCCCAATAGCTCAGGGGGTGTACACCCTACTTGTGATATTGTTTCTACTATCCAGGGGAAAGAAGGTAATATTACTCCCAATATCGCAGGAGGTGTACGCCCCCCCCCTCCCGAGTGATATTGTTCCAAATATCCAGGGCGGGAGAGGATGATATTACTTCCAATGTCGCAAAGCCTGTACACCCCCCTGTGATACTGTCTGTAATACCCAGGGTGGAGAGGATGATATTTATTCCCATATCGCAGGGTGTGTATATATCCTGTAATATTGTCCGTAACATCCGAGGTGGAGAGGATGATACTATTCTCCATAATGCAAAGTCTGTACACCCCACTGTGATACTGTCCATTTCACCTACGGGGGAAGAGGATGATATTACTCCTCAAATTACAGGGATTTTACACCCACTGTAATATTGTCCATAACATCTGTGGGGGAGGCGATGATATTACGTCCCATATTGCAGGAGGTGTTCACGCCCCTGTGAAATTGTCCGTAACATCCAGAGGGAGAGGGGATGATATTACTCCCCGTATCGCAGAAGGTGTACAACCCTGTGTGATATTGTCCATAACATCCGGGGGGGAGAGGATGATACTATTCCCCATATCGCAGGAGGTGTACACCTTCCTGTAATATTGTCTGTAACATCCAAGAGGAGAGAGGATGATGTTACTCCACATATTCCAGGGGGTGTACACTCCCCTGCCATATTGTCCGTAATATCAAGAAAGGGAGAGGTTACTCCTCATATCGCAGTGGGGTGTACATATCCATAATATCCAGGATAGGGGGGAGGATGATGTTACTCTCCATATCGCAGAAGGTGTAAACTTTCTGGAAATGTTGTCTGCAATATGCAAAGGGGAGAGGATGATGTTTCTCACTATATCCCAGTGAGTGTACACCCCGCTATGATATAGTTCGTGATATCCATAAGAGGAGAGGATTATGTTACTCCCCATATCGCGGGGGGTGTATGAGATATTGTTTGTAATATCCAGGCGGGGAGAGGATGATGTTAATCCCCATATTGCAAAGGCTGTACACCCCTTCCTGCGATATTGTCCGTATTATCCAGGGAGGGGGAGAATGATGTTACCCCTCATATCGCAGGGGATGTACACACCACTGCGATATTGTTTGTAATATCCAGTGAGAGGATAATATTACTCCTGTATCACAGGGAGTGTACACCCTACTGTGATATTGTTCATAATATCTGGCAAGGAAGATGTTATTACTCCCAATATCGTAAACACACTTTGTGTACATTTTTTTTTGTAATATTGTTCATAATATCCAGTGTGGCAGAGGATATTACTCCCAATTTCTCAGGGTGTGTACACCCTCCTTTGATATTGTTCATAATATCCAGGGGAGGAGAAGATGATATTACTCTGAATATGGCAGGGGTTGTACAACCCCCTATGATATTGTTCATAATATTCAGGGGATGGGAGAAGATGATAGTACTGACAATATCACAGCAAGTGTAAACTGTCCTGTTATATCATTCATAATTTTCAGGGGCCGGGGAGAGGTGTTTTTTTTTTAAACCATCGGATTGCATGAGACTCATTAACTATCATGAGAACAGTGAAAGGAAGACCAACCCCATAATTCAGTCATCTCGCATTCGGTTCTTCCCATGACATATGGGAATTATGGGAGTTAAAATTCAAGATGAGATTTGGGTGGGGACACAGCCAAACCATATTCGGTGTCAATTTACTTAGGAATGTAATTAAAATTTCTGAATTTAAACCTTAGAGAAAATTTAGAGTTGATAAGAGGCTTCATTAGCAATCATGACAGTAAATTTAATAAGAAAAATACACGTAGCTGATTTTTAATTTGTCCTGACTGCTAAGTGGAGTAAGTTCTGTGAGAAAATATATGAAGATTACTGTGAAAAATAATAGTTAATATAGTCTTTCTGCAAGGATTTAGAATAGAAAATGGGTATTATATTTATTATTTGATGATTTAACAAGATTTGAGGCATCACTATATTCAAGACATTGTTCTCCTTGCTGAAGATATAGCAGTAAACAAAACAGATGAAATATCTTGCTCTCAATTTTATGTTTTATTGTTTATAGAACTATGAAAACTTCTCCAAGAAGGAACAGAAATATAAGTACTTATCGTGGTATACAAGATAACATACATATATATGTAAATAAGGCAGGGTTAAAATATCAGGGAATAGTGGGGCCTATGTGAGCTGAAGTGCTCATACCAGCCCGGAGGTTTGGGGTTTCATTTCCTAAAATCATAGAACCAGCCAACCAAATGTGTCTGCTACTTACAGTGACACAGATTTCACTCTTTTCCTATAATCTCAAAGAGACTTTAAGCAATCTATATTCTAGTCTTTTGTTCATATTTGAATACTTACTACAATGTATGCTTCAAGGGGTCAATCAAAATTGTATAAATCCTTCTAGGGTTGGGAATCTCAATCCCTGCCACTCATTCTGCTTGGCCTTTACCTCATACATAAATCTGTCACTTTGAGTTTGCTTGTGTCTGCACAAACTCACATATGTCTGAAACCAAATCACCTCAATATCAACCTCAAAGCAATGAATTAATGAGCATTTCCTAATAATGTTTATGTATTATTCCAAGGATAACCAGAGAAGGGTTAAAATATGTAGATGCATATTTATTAGTCCTGTGCAGGACTAACACTGCTGAAAAATAATAAGTAACTGCTAGAGACTGTAAAAATTAACATAATTTAAAATTAGGATTAAGAGATAACATCTATAAAGTAGGTAGAAATGTTAAGCAGGGTTTATTTTAATGAACAAGTGTACACACCTAATCAAATTAGTTTAGTATCTCCCTACAGTTTATAGTCTAACTCTTTTTCAAAAATTTGTATTATTTCTTTCATATTAATGATTAAAAATATAACATATATGTATGCTTGATTGTTTAATTTTTTGTTGCAAAAATAATGACAGGTTAAGTGTAGGAAATTTAGAGACAGAAAAGCTCACAAAGAAAGACAAAAATTACAAATAAGCCTTTGTCAAGTAATAGCCACTGTTAGTATTTTCTTTATTAAATATTCAATTTGCATGTAGAAGTATTTATGACATATTTTGTGCTGCAAGTACAACACAGGTTTATGAATTGATAATATATAATTTACCATATACTAAAAATGCAGTTGATTTTCTCTGTAACCTTTAGGATTCTTCAGAGTTTATTATTACGCCTCTCTAATAAAAAATACTTAAAATGTTTTAAACTATATGTATTTTAATGCTGCCTAAATAAAGTTGGGAAGTAAATGTATTCAGTTTATTAAAATGATCACTTTTAATGTATTACGTTTTCAAAAAAGAATTTGTCTGTAATATATTTCCTATAATAAATACCCAACAACAATATTTTAAACGAACATTTAATCCTATAATAATGTGATTGAAAAAACCACTACTTAACTCTATTTACAACATATAAGTTACTAAAATAGAGACACTGTTTTGTTTGCAGAAAATAAATAATTTTGAGTTCTCCATTGCATAACAGAAAATTTAAAAATAAAAAACCTGGCTGAATGTTACTGAGTTAAAAGTCCCTCAGTGTGCTATTCAGAATACAAAACGATTTATTATAACTGATGACATTTCCTTATAATTATGCATCTCAAATAATACCAGGGAAAAACAAACTTCCTATTTGTTTTCTAGCTCTTTTCTTGTTGAAATGACTTACTTTCTCTTTATAGTGGATTTTTCAGGTAAATGCTCAATCTTTGCTTATCCCTCCTTCTTTTCCATATAGTACCTGGGAACATGAGGCGCTTATGAAGTCCTTGCAGCAGAGTTGAAAGAGCCTCAGATCTGATTGAAGGTCATTGGAAAACACTCCGGGTCTTCTCTCTCTGGTCTTGAAGGTACAAGTGTTACTATTACTTGTCTGTCTAGTCAAATCTTTCCTTGTCAATGTTGACAGCCTGCCTCTCCCTTTTCTTGTTCTCTGTGACTCTCTCTCTCTTCCCTCAGTCAGGACTCTCCTCACTACTCTTTTCCTGGTGATGCACATTTTACCAAAGCCGGGCTCTCATTTAGTTTCCAGCCTGCCTAGTTCACTTTCAGCCTTTACCCCGATCTGTGTTCTGGACGAGCCAACCAAACAACTCCATCACCAACATATACCTCCTTCTGACTCTTGAGAGGTGGACGCTTTGCCAGGCAATCTTTTCTGTGGCTCTCAGTGGGAACTGTAGCAAAACCCCTAAGCTTTTTAGTTCTCCCTTTTAGGTATCCACTGAATCTCTTCCAGTGGGAAACTTGGCCAGGCCAGGGAGGTTAAGACATGCTTTCATTCCCTTTCTTCTCTCTATAAACTTGTCAAGTCAGGGCCTTTTTCATCTCTTCCTATCCGTCTTTACACACCTCTACTTGCTGAAGTGGCATTTCTCAACTTCTTGGGGGCAATGATGGACTCCATAGAGCAGAGGGAGACAGACTGATTGATACTTAAGGAATAAAGTGTAACAAAGCATATTATGCCCTTGACATCAACCTGTCATAATATGAATTGATAAAACAAAGCAAGAAATAATTCTAGTTTACCACACAAATGTTCGTCAATATATCACAATTTCAATAAACTTTCATCTCTTTTAGTTTCATATAGCAAGCTTTTAGTTATCTAAATGGATTGCACATTGCAGAGTATACGTTGCAATATATTGTTTATCCTATTTGTTAATGCCTGCTTATTTTTTGTCTCTGTGTATAAAACACGCATTCTCAGGAGCAGAGATGTTACATATCACAGGAAATCTAAGAACTTTGGCTCCTAAAACAATGTTCAGAGACCATGGACACTCAATTATTTATGGAAGAAGTAAATAAGCTGAGAATATTTGTAGAACCACTCCAACATGAGATTTTTACAGTAAGAAAGAAACATGATTAATCTGGAACTTGTATTCTCCTTCAAAATGTTCTGAATTAATGTATCCTAAAAGAGTGAGAGTAGCCCGTTAACATCCAGCAGGAACCTCCTTCAGAATACTGGAAACCTGAATAAGTTCAACATATAAATGCTAGAAGACATGTCCATCAAGCTATCTTTAAGGTAGCTATTGCTCTGAGACCTTTTATTCATTTGCAAAATTTAACTGTTTATTTAGGTATTCTTCTTGGCTTAAGAACAAGGGCTCAAAAGGAAATTAGTTATTATTATTAATCACGAAAAATTATTTACGTTTATTTGTATTCTTATCCTGATATGGTGACCAATGCATAGTACACAGTGGTTCATAATAACTATAGAACATATATTTCGGAGTTCGTATAACTTTTTTTTTTTTTAGATGGAGTAAGGCTCTGTCATTCAGGCCTGTGTGCAGTGGCGCAATCTCAGCTCACTGCAACTTCCACCTCCTGGGTTCAAGTGATTCTCCTGCCTCAGCCTCCTGAGTAGCTGGGATTACAGGTGCGTGCCACTGTGCCTGGCTAATTTTTGTGTTTTTAGTAGAGACAAGGTTTCACCATGTTGGCCAGGCTGGCCGCCAACTCCTGACCTTAAGTGATCTGCCTACCTAGGCCTCCCAAAGTGCTGGGATTACAGGCATGAGCTACCGCACCTGGCCGAGTTCATCTAACATTTTAACACAACTATTTCATTTGTTACTCGTTGAAGCTTTCATATTAGTCATCATTCCTTAAATTAAAAAAATAATAATAAAACAAAGAGTAACTGCTACCACACAACTCCTTTGAAGTTGATGAAAGCACACAGTGCAAATATTTTAATGGAAGAGTTGTAATGAATAAAAGAGGAAAGCATGACTAGGCATACTGAAGAAGAGCTGCGGAGTTTGAAAATAGGGTCGTTAAAAAAAAAAGCTAATTTTTTTCTTTTTTCTCCAAGACGTATTGAAGTATAGTTGTCAAACAAAAATTATATGGATTTATAGGGAACAATGTGATGTTTTGATTACATGTATACATTGTGAAAACATTAAATCAAGCTAATTAGCATATCTATCACCTCACATACTTTTTTGTGGTAAAAACATTTAAGATTTACTCACTCCGCAATCAGGTACAGATAGTCACAATACTGTATAATAGACCTACAAAAATAATTCAACCTGCCTAACTAAAACTTTGTACCCTTTAATTAACATCTTTACATTTACTCCCTACTCCATAGCCCCTGGCAACTACTATTCACTCTGTGCATCTACGAGTTCAATGTTTGCAGATTTCACACATAAGTTAGATCATGCAGTATTTGTCTTTCTGTGTCTAACATTGCACTTAGCATAATGTCCTCCAGGTTCATCCATATTGTCAGAAATGAAAATATTTCCTTTTTTAAAAGGCTAAATAAATGGAATATTATTTGTCCTCTTAAAGTTTATCTTATTTGTTTATGCCTGCTCATTTTTTGTCTTTGTGTATGAAACATAAATTCTCAAGACCAGAGATTTTTATGCATCATAATGAATCTAAGAACCTTGGCTCCTAAAACAATGTTCAGAGACTATAGACACTCAACTGCTTATGGAGGAAGTGAATCATATATATTTAGATGTGTGTATGTGTGTGTGTGTGTGTGTGTATGTGTATTTCTAACTATGATATTAGAAACTTTTATTTTTTAATTTTGTAGGTAGCCAATATATGTAGGATTCAAAGTAAAAAATTCATATAGTGTTCAGCAAATATCAAATATAAAAAAAATCACATAAAATATGAAATGATACCCTAAGCAAACCTGCACCAGAGCACTGATAAAGGCTAGTAAGTGATTATGTATGTTGATTCTACCATGCTTGTATTACTGACTAACAAGTGCTATTAGAAGTTTAACATCTACAAAAAGGCAAAGTATATTCCATTCAGGACTCTGTTTTAGAATTAAAAATACATTATAAAACATATTTTTGTTAATGCATTAAAATAATTCTTAGCTTTTGTTTTTGGACACACAATGTACAAAGATGTAACTGAGAGGGATTGGGACAGAGCTGTAGATGAGCAGTTTTGTATGTTATTATAGTTACGTTAGTATAAATTCAAATTAAGCCAACTATACACACATGAAAACCAGTAATGTAAGAAATAATGGTCAAAAAAAGCAATAAGAAACTATATAGGAAACAAATAGCAAAATGACGGAAGTCACTCATAATTACTTTAAATATGAATAGATTAAACTCTCCAATCAAAACAGAGAGGTTGGTAGAATGGATTTTTAAAAAGCATGAGCCAATCATATGCTGTCTACCAGAGATGGACTTTAGATCCAAAGAAGAATAGGTTGAAGGTGAAGTTATGGAAAAATATATTCTACGTGAATAGTAACTGAGAAGGCAGGGGTAGCAAATAGCAGCCTAAAGAGGGGAGGAAAAAGATTTCTATTCAAATAATAACCAACAGTCTGTAATGTATGTTACAGACTTTAGGCGTGTCAATGAGATGCTAGTCTTTATTCATAGCTTTTTTTAAAAAAAATATTAGTTGCCGGGCGCGGTGGCTCAAGCCTGTAATCCCAGCACTTTGGGAGGCCGAGACGGGCAGATCACGAGGTCAGCAGATCGAGACCATCCTGGCTAACACGGTGAAACCCCGTCTCTACTAAAAAAATACAAAAAAACTAGCCGGGCGAGGTGGCGGGCGCCTGTAGTCCCAGCTACTCGGGAGACTGAGGCAGGAGAATGGCGTAAACCCGGGAGGCAGAGCTTGCAGTGAGCTGAGATCCGGCCACTGCACTCCAGCCCGGGCGACAGAGCGAGACTCGGTCTCAAAAAAAAAAAAAAAAATAAAATAAAATAAATTAGTTGCTCCATGGTAAGTAAGTTTTCAGAATTTCCCTGTTCTATGTGTGGTGGATGACGTTGCATCCTCTTTAGCATTATTTTCCTTGTAGTGTAGCTTTGATCCTCTCTCATAGCAAATCCAAAATAAACATCTATTTTTTGTGTGAGGGAATGTTCTCTCTTTCCACATATGTGCCAGGGAAAACTAAAACATCTTAAGAATGATTCTGAAAGTTAAAGGTATGGAAGTGTTGTGTTTTTCAATTCTTTCATGAAATCATTGACTCCACTGGGCTTCTTCTCGTCTAGATTATAATAACATGCTCTGTCAGCTAAAGACAGATTTGTTGTTAAGTCAGAAATGCATGAATAAATAAAGTATGACTATAAAGATAGAACATTTTATCATGCAAGTATAAGTGGAAGCCTCTGACTTCCAGTGTCACACTATTCTCTGAGGCCCAATAAATGTAGAGAGGTGGAAAAAAAAGAAAAAAGACCAGGGAGAATGATTTATAATAACATATTAGAATGATTTTATATAGATGCTTTGGCCAGACTTGAAGTAATGTGAGAAGTGAGTAGAAATGGATCATATATTTTATTCCATCCAATGCCAACTCAAATGTTCACATTAAAATTGCTTGGGAAAATGCAAAATTGTGGGCTCCGAAGCTACAATAATAATGATCATAGAACTGCCATATTTGAAATATGATTTTAAGTGACATTTTGCCATTAATTTTAGATGTGCTTTATCTTGTTAGCTACATTTTAAACTGTGGCACAAGTATGTATTTTCACTTATAGTCTGAGGTTTAAAATTTTCTTTGTCTTTTATATAGTCAAGTCTTGCTAATCTACACTATTTATGATTAAATTATTTTATATGTTGCTTCACAAAACCTTCTAATTTCAATTTCAATTGTCATTGAAAGTTCTTTTTCTATTTATTGAAGCTAAATTGAGGTGAAAAATTTTAAAAATATCAGCCTGCATATTGGAAATATTCTTCTAATTAATGCTTATTTTGTGCCCTCATTTTTTGTTAAATATGTGAATATTTATGTGTTTTTTGGTTGGGACATCCTCCTTTGGTTCAAAATATTCCATAGATAAGACATATTTTATGTTGGCTGATAGAGTTTAGCCAGATAAATGGTTTGGCACAGCTTAGCACTGAAGGGATAAAACTCTATGATTTGTGTACCTGAATTCAAATTCCAGCCACACATTTCCTAACTCTGTGGTTTGAGGCATTAATTAATTTCTCAAAACCTTCATTTCCTCATCTGTAACACAGAGATAATTCTACTGAATTCTAAAGTATCATTTAGATACTTATAAGAATATTTAGCATGTGTAAGTACTCAATAATAAAATTTAGCTATTATTAAATGAGTTTCTGAAAGTCAAATCAAGTTGAAACAGTAGTAATAGGCCGGTAGTTTTCCAACTATACCTTATGAAGAAGTAAGTCAATGGAAAATCTCTCAGTTCAAATGGACAAAGATTGTATGTAACAGATGGAAATAAATTAAAGAAGATTGAGTCTCATCCAAGGATTGGGGCTGGTGCACTGATCACTGGGTTTATTCAAATGGTACTCCAATCCCAAACTTGACACTCTTGGTTTTCCCATATAAGCACAAGCTAATCAGTTGAATACAGAGTCACACAAAGGATAAGTTCTGATCTACATAGAGTCATTAATGTGATATCCATCACCAGCTACATTCATAGTGAAAATAATGAAGAAGAAAATCTACAGAGTGAAAATGTACCTTAGGACTAGATGTGGAAATCTCAGGAGAGATGTCTTTAGCACCATTACTTTTTTGATGTTGTTTTTATTAGTAGTATTGGTGTATATTCATACAAATGTTATCTTCTTCTTTTTTGAGAACTTGAACATCACGCATGCTTTTACTATAGATAAAGGAGATAGATGGAATTGATATAAGATTTTTAAAAATCCCTCAGAGTAGCTCATAAACCATTTTTAACCATGCCTCACAACTGGTTTCTCAAAACAGTGTCATAATTGATATCCTACATTTTCTAAATTCTCCTATATGACTGTGGCTAATTCTAATCCAGCCATTAATCTCAAAGTCAGGCATTACAAAGAGACTGTCATACTTAGTTTTCCTCTGTTAAATATCCTTATGACCTCAAAATATTTTTTCATCTCTTCTTTGTCCCCAGTTTGGGAATAGACAACTAGTGGTGTTGCTGTTGGGAATTTGTACTCTTCCCATATGTTCAGTAAACTCTTATCATGGGGGTTTTTCAAACGCCTTCCTGAACAAGGGTTATTCTCTCATTGTAAAATGCTTAAGAGTTAACCAAATTTATGGGATAAAGTATAAACATCTTAGCATAGCCAGGAACAGTAGTGTGTGCCTGTTTTCCCAGATGCTAGGTAGGATTCCTTGAGCCCAGGAGTTCAGGTCCCACTTAAGCAACATAGCAAGACCCTGTCTCTAACACAACAAAACAAAACCAAACTCTTTATCATATGAAGCTAAATCATTGTTTATTAATCTCATCCCCATGTATCAGCCTCATTTCCAAATATGCTCTTCTTCTTTGTGATTTATTTTTAATTTCCCAAATAGATGCATGGATATTTTAATGACTCTGAGTCTCTGGTCATTCTTCTTTTGGTTTGAATGCTTTTCATTGTGCCAGAAATTTTACAGAGATGCCTGAAGCTAGAAACTTCTTTGGCAAGTGGGTAAAAATGGCAGGGATGTGCCAGTTTGGAGTGTCTGCCTTGAGATTAATGAGCAGGTGCAGAATAGTAACTGTCAATTTAAGGTGCTAGTACAGTAAACCAGTTTTCCCCCCCCCCCCCCAATGATTTACTGGTTAATCTGAGGAAATAGTAATCATCTTTTAAGACTCTCCTCATGCTCTGTCTTGGTATCATTTTTTTCTAACATGGTACAACCATCCATAGGATTGGTCACTAGAACATTTGATTCCCAGCCATATTTTAATAGATGTCTCAAAGCACTTCCTTTTGTGTCTTTTTTTTTCTTTTTTTTGTAGGAAAAGGATGGTTAACTTGTTTGATTTCTAGATGTAATCATAAACTTGAGGGTAGGATATTCTATTTTCACCTTTTTATCATGTAGCATGCTATCTGTTATTTCAATTGATAAATAATTTATTTACTTTATAATCTATCATTCCTTTTAAAGACAGATTAATAATCTTAATATTCAATTTCAGTCAAATATTCTGACTGTTCCATTATCTGCTCATATAACTACTAACATATCTTCAGTGGCATCTTATTGTGTGAGGATTAAATGGGAAGCCTTCTCTCTTATATTTTATACCTATTAAACTAATGTCCCAAAGTACTACATGTAGTGCCTTCTTCCCCACTTCATGAACACTGTGTTCTGAGAAAACTGGATTGTTCATTGTTCCTCCAGCATATTTTGTACATTCTCTACCCTTGCCTTTGCTTAGGCTTTCACCTTGGCAAGAATATTCTCCATAACATCTATCGATAAAATCTTCCCTCCACTTAATCCCCACCATCTCTGAGACATCTTCCATATCAATTTAATTCTAAAGACCTACCTTCTTGTTGTTCTAAAAGCCTTTTTCAAAGACATAGATTTAACATATCATGCAATGCCTTGTATTGTTGGTTGTTCATTTTTCTGTCTTTGTGTTCCTCATGTTAACCTGTCAATGTAGGGGTGTGTGTTGAAAGTTAGAAATGTACAAGTCTAAAAGAAGATGAACAAACAGCGTCTTAATAAAGAATTTGGAAATTCTGAATAGAGTATCAATGGCTGATTGTAATTTGGCTTTGCTGTTAATATTATCTTAAAGAAGTGTTTAATAGATGTATATCGGGGGTTAGAATTATTATAATTTACTTTTCAAATCCTCACTAGAGCACTATTTAAGTTTTCTTTGCATGTGAAATTCTTTCATTTTTTTTCTAATTATTATCTCAGTTTCAAGAAGCTAAAAGTATTTTGTCTTTTTAAATCATAGTCTTCAAGGGAAAATGAGAAGAAAGAGCGGAAGAGGGAGAGTGTGTTTGGCTGTGTGTGTGTGTGTGTGTGTGTGTGTGTTTAATGCTTAAGTATTTTTTTTTTTTTGCTGGAAAAATCAGATTTAATTCCTCAAAACAGGGGTACAGTTCAAAATCAAAGGTACAATAACAAAATAAATATCTAAATATACCCACAAATATATTTTAAATACCATATTTAATATGACAAAATGAAAATGAAGAAAAAAGGGATACTACTTTTAAGTAAAGAAAAAATATTTTAGTGGTATGGAGCAGTGTTCAGGTTCACAGTTTTGAAATATGAATGCTAGATGCTTTTGCCATCATGTTGGACTCATATCAGAAACTATACAATATGAATGACATTCAGTATTTAGTAACTAAGCAATGAATAATTGCATAAAGTGAAGATTGGATATACTAGTACACTTTATATTTTATGGGGGCAAAATTGGAATACACAACTTTACTTTTCTCTTTAAATTTAAGAAAGTAGGTATACATATGTAACAAACCTGCATGTTATCCACATGTACCCTAGAACTTAAAGTATAATAAAAAAAAAAATTTAAGAAAGTATAGGGAAAATTCTGAGGAGAATAAAAGACCGTGGAGTAGTTGATCTCAATCTTGGCTGCATGTTAGATTCGCCTTGAATAGGTTAAAAGTAGAGTAGTATTTGGGCATCACCCATGAGGAATTACTGCAGAATCTCTGTGGATAGGGCCCAAATCTGCTACTGTTTTAAATTCCCCCAGATGATTATAATATATTGGCATATTTGAGACCCACCATTTCAGAGAATGAAAGCTTATGAATATGATCATAAGTCAGAATATTCTGGAAAGATTACTCAAAAGTTTCTGTTTCTTCAAAGATACCATTTCAGTAAGGATAGATGTCCTAAAAGCGGTACTGTCTCACAGCATTAGATGCTGTCATTGTTCTCATGTAGCAGTAGTTGAGGAGATGGCACTGTAGTTTCCTTGTCACAACTCATATAGAAAAAACAGATGTAGACAATTACATATTCTGAAAGACAATGTTTAAATGTCCCAAGTCACTGTAAGAACATTCCCCTCTGCGGTTCTTGACAACAATCACATCCTATTTTTTTTTTTTTTTTTTTGCCCCACCTTATTGACCTTTACAACTTTCAGGTACATTCTGAAAATGTTTTTTTCACCTAACTCATACATTGTAAATTTATTTTAGTTAGGAAATTTTAATTAGACTCTGTAAGTTACTGTGGAATGTAATCTCTGGAAACTACTCCATAGAAAATAGCATAGCACTATTTAATCATGCCTGTGTATTTGATTAAAAGCTTTAGATCTTTATCTTCTTGAAAATAATTAAGTGCAACAAAATTTTGAGAGATAGCATTTGAGAAGCTTTCTTGTTCTCACCCATTTACTTTGCTTATCAAGGGGGAAAACCAGAAAATACAATATTGTATTTTAAATTCTCATCTAATCACTATTGAATGATTGTTGTGATTGTCATCCTATCATTATTTTAGATTCCTGGTTGTACAATATAAGGCTAGGAAAACTATTTTATAACTTGAATATTTTCAGAAAGTTATCTTTTGTGGAAGAAAAAGAAGGCTGGTCAACATTCCAGGTTTCTACATAATTAAATTTTAGTTCTCCATGTTAACGAGGACAGGTTCGATTTGGGGAAAACTTTAACATTAATGTTAACTAAGACTAATTATTCCTTGACAGTCTCAGACAAATCAAGCTTCTGAGAGTTGATTTAGCTACACTTTGAAGTACTACAAGTACCCACCTCATCCTTCTTCAAACTCTTTTTCTCTTTTCCCTTCTCACTTTCCTCCTCTTCCTCCACCTTCTTTTTCTCTCCTCTTCATCATCATTCTTGTTACGCACTGCATTTGTTTGGAATACGTTTCCTTTTATTGCCGAGTAGTGTTTCACTGTACGGATGTACTACAACTTGTTTATCCATTCACTGATGGATGGGCATTGAGATTATTTCTATTTCTTGAATATTATGAGCAAAACTGATATATATATATATAAGATCTAGCTATTCTTCCTGGAACAGACATGTTCTAGATAAACACCTAGGAGTGAGACAGCTAGATCTTATGGTTAGTGTATGGCTAACTCTGAAAGAAACTAACAAATTGTTTTCCAAAGAGATTGTATTAATTGTATTCTTACCAGCCAATGTAAAGAATGGCAGATGTTCCACATCCTTGCTGGATTTTCTTTTTTTTTGGCCATTCCAATGGGTGTGCTATGGGATTTTATTGTGATTTTAATTAAATTTTCCTAAAGTCCAATGATGTTGAACTTCTTTTTATACGCTTATATGGCTTTCATATTTCTTCCCATTGAAGTGTGTGTTCAAATATCTGGCCTATTTGATTATTTAACTCATTTAACTGCTTGTTGTTGTTGTTGTTGTTGTTGTTGGGGGGTTTCTTTATAAAATTTATTTATCAGACTTTTCTCAAATATTTTATTCTAGTCTGTGGTTGCATTTTCATTTCCCTAAAATTATTTGTGAGAAGCAGAAGTTGTTTTCCCCCAACTGTTTTCTTTTTTTTTTTTTAAATACAGTTTAAATTTCACATATAAGTGTCTGATTTATTTTCATTTTTAAATTTTTTTTGAGACAGAGTCTCACTCTGTCGCCCAGGCTGGAGTGCAGTGGCACGATCTCTGCTCACTGCAAGCTCTGTCTCCCGGGTTAAAGAGATTCTCCTTCCTCAGCCTCCTGAGTAGCTGAGACTGCAGGCGCCTGCCACCATACCCGGCTAATTTTTTTGTATTTTTAGTAGAGACAGGTTTCCACTGTGTTAGCCAGGGTGGTTTCGATCTCCTGACCTCATAATCCACCTGCCTAGGCCTCCCAAAGTGCTTGGATAACAGGCATAAGCTACCGTGCCCGGCCAAGTGTCTGATTTATTTAAAGTTAATTTACTTTATGGTGCAAAGTTTGAATCAAGGATATTTTTGCATACGTATGTCTAATTTTCCCAGAAAAGTTTGTTAAAAAAATCTTTTCATTGAATTATTTTAGCAATTTTATTAAACACACACATGCACACACACACACACACACACAACTCTCTATCTTCCATTAATTTATATGCCAGAATGTCTTGATTACTGTGCTTTATAGGAATTCTTGAAATCAGATCATGGGCATCGGCAAATTTGTTCAACTTTTCAAAATTGTTTTAGAAATCCTAGGTCCTTTGCTTTTCCATATAAGATTTGGAATTAACTTGTCAATTTTCACAAAGCTTTTTTGGCAGATAATTTTATTGTTATGTATTAATTCTACATATCCTTTTCAACAAAACTGGTGTCATAGCAATACTGCATTTCAATGAATATACACAGTATACTTTTCTAAATATTTCCATCTTCTTTGATTTCTGTTGTTTCAGTATATAAATCTCACACAAATTTCATTAGTTTTAAATGTATTTCACATATTTTGATGCTATCTTTAACATTACCAATTTTTTTATCTTTTAAGAAAAATTTTAAATTATTATGGATACACAATTGTTCTACGTATTTATGTACATGTGAAATTTTGATATGCATACTATAAATCACATACTATGTGTAATGATCAAGTTGGGTAATTAGGATGGCTGTCACCTCAACCATCAATCATTTATTTATGTTCGGAACATTTCAGTTCCACTCTTAGTTATTTTGAAATATGCAGTAAATTATTTTTAATTATCAACTATTGTGTGATCAAATAACAGATCTTATTTGTTCTAACTGCATTTTTGTATGCTTTAAGCATCTTTTCTTTATCCATCCTCCCCATTATGATAAAAAAAGACATAATATAAAGCAAATCCTCTTCACTGCTTTTTAAGTGCATGGTTGAGTAATGAGAAATATATTCAGATTGACCTATAGAAATTTTTCATCTTGCAAAAAATAAACTCTATATCCATCAAACAAACCCCCATTTCCCACCTCCCTAGAACCTAGCAGCCATCGTTCTACTTTGTATTTTCAGTATTTAGGCTAAACTAAATATCACATATATGTGGAATCATATAATATTTGTCCTTTTGTGGTTGGCTTATTTCATTCAGAATAAGGCAAGTTTCATTCATATTGTAGCATGTAGCAAGATTTCCTTCTTTTTGAAGGCTGAGTAGTAAGCTGTCGTTTGTATAAATCAATTTATCTTTTGTGCAGGTTTGTTACATAGGTAAACTTGTGTCATGGGGATTTGTTGTATAGATTATTTCATTACCCAGGTATTAAACCTAGCACCCATTAGTTATTTTTCCTGTTCCTCTCTCTCAACCCACCCTACACCCTCAAGCAGGCCTTGGTGTCTGTTTATCTCTTATTTGTGTCCATGTGTACTCAATGTTTGACTCCCACTTATAAGTGAGAACATGGAGTATTTAGTTTATTGTTCCTGTGTTAGTTTGCTGAGAAGGATGGCTTCCAGCTGCATGCATGTCCCTGCAAATGATATGATCTTGTTCTTCTTAATGGCTGCAGGGTATTCCATGATGTATATGTACCACATTTTCTTTATCCAGTCTGTCATTGATGGCATTTAGGTTGATTCTGTCTTTGCTATTGTGAATAATGCTTCAATGAACATACGTGTGCATGTGTCTTTATGAGAGAATGATTTATATTCCTTTGGCTATATATCTAGCAATGGGATTGCTAGATCAAATGGTATTTCTGTCTTTAGGCCTTTGAGGAATTGCCACACTGTCTTCCACAATGGTTGAACTAATTTACCCTCCTACCAGCAGTATATACATGTGTTTCTCCACAACCTCACCAGCATCTGTTATTTTATGACTTTTTAGCCGTTTTGACTGGTGTGAGATGGTATCTCATTGTGGTTTTGATTTGCATTTCTCTAACAATCATTGATGTTGAGCTTTTTTTCATATGTTTGTATAATTTAAATATAGTATATATGACCAGTATTTATCAAAGGTAAACTAAAATATACATATGCACAAAAATTTGCTTAAATTCTTCTTAGAAATTTAATTCATAATAGTGAAAGCACTGGAAAAGTGTCAAAGATTCATTATCAGTTTAATGAATAAAATTTTCGCATATGCATAACACAAAAATCTACTCAGCAATAACAGAGAGAACTGCTGTTACGTGCAACATGTATCTTTCAAAATGTACATGCTGAGCGAAATAATATACAAAATTCTGACAAAGGCAAAATTAGTCTACAGTGAAAGAAAGTAGAACAATGGTCTCCTGGGGCCTGGATTTCTTGTTGGTGATGAGATAAACACTGAAAGAGAATGGAGGATCTTGTGGTGGTGATGGAAATGTAATATATCTTGAATGAGATGGTGGCTTCCTGACTATATATATATTTGTCAAAAATAATTTATACTTATAAGGGATGTTTGTTATTTTATGTAAATTATGCCTCAATACAACTTGAATTTTCTAAAGATATGTCTACTTGCATTTTAAACAATTAATTGGTTGTGTAACAGATGTGTGTTATGCCTCCTTCGACAATCACTAGTGAAATTTGCTCATGCAATGAGCCTTGTATTTTATGAGTCGAATTCACAAGTTAGTCCTTTATGAATTTTGAGGGGGTAAATGAATGAGAGGAATGTACCCTATATGTGATAGGGTATGGTTGTGAACCAATATGGATATTACATTTTGTTTTTTTATAAATAGAAAAATTTTAGACACAAACTTTTAGAACTATAGTTTACTAAACTTCTCTTCCCTGTACAAACATGCCAAATTACTAACTAAACTATAGCAAATACTGAAAGCTCATAGTTGAGATTTTAAATAAAAAGAGCAAGAATGCAATTTTGAGATAGAAAGGAATAGGAAACTTAAAACCAGGTTTACATATTCAGGATGTCACTGTGGTGGTTCACAGTGTATTACATCTAGTTACATATTCAGGTTAACAGAAATGAGGAACTTTTACAGAATATTGGCTTTGCCTTTACGCACAGCAAAGACCTGGAATTTTAAACTTTGTCTATGAAAACAGAATAAACAAAACTAGCTCATTCACCTGAAATGAAGAAGAAAGCCTAAGAGAACAAATCTGGAAAGAGGAGGAAGAAAATTAAACAAAACACCATCAAATTCAGGGACCTCTGCTACATATAAAACTTTTAAATGGCTTTTGGGATCTCTGATTTAAAAGACAATAATCACTTAAATGTTAGTTTGCTTCTCTTCTTCCACAGAAAAATGTACTTTCTAAAGAAACCATGCATATATACCCGCGTAGACGTGCATGCATGTGTATGCTATGCACGTACATGGTTGAGTAATAACTATATTCAGATGCATGTACACTCACATGTACAAACACATGTTATTACTAAGTAATAAATTACTTAGTATGAATAAAAAATAAATTGAAAAGTGACAAATTCCTAGGTTGGTGTTTAATTTTATTAGTTATTTTATCTTGCAATTTCATCATATTTCAAAGGATTAATTTTTCTTTGTAAATATATGAAACAAAATTGTAGCTGGATGAAGGTGGCAAAGGTATATAAATCATATGTTACAGAAATCCAGTAAGAACATTTATTTTACATTAAATCTATGGAGAATGGAACATACAATTATGATTATAATAATATATTGTTGAGAAAGAATTTGCTATATGTTAGGTTGTAAGGACTTTTATGTAATAATTCCATCCTTTTAAGAAATTGATGAAATAGATACCATCATTATCTTCATTTTACGTGGAGAAAGTAAATAATCTGAAACATGAAACAAGTAAATAATCTGAAAAATTGCTTAATTTAAATAGCTAGTCAGTATGGGAGGTGGAATTTGACACATATAAATTTTAAATTCTTTATTTAAAAATATATTTTATTGTGTATATTTGAGGTATTTAATTTATTTTTTTAAAATATTTTATTTATTTTATTTTTATTTTATTTTTTTTTTTTTGAGATGGAGTCTTGCTCTGTAGCCCAGGCTGGAGTGCAGTGGCAAGATCTCCGCTCATTACAAGCTCCACCTCTCGGGTTCACGCCATTCTCCTGCCTCAGTCTCCCGAGTAGCTGGGACTACAGACGCCCGCCGCCACGCCCGGCTAGTTTTTTTGTATTTTTAGTAGAGACGGGGTTTCCCCATGTTAGCCGGGATGGTCTCGATCTCCTGACCTCGTGATCCGCCCGCCTCGGCCTCCCAAAGTGCTGGGATTACAGGCTTGAGCCACCGCGCCTGGCTGAGTATTTTAAAAATTATCTTTTTGTAATAGAATATTAATTTATTTAACTTAGGATCAGAGTATTTTTGCTTATGTGATATTCTGTGATATTTGTACAAATATATTTTATGGTAAGATATATACCCATCTTTTGTAAATGTTCTGGGTGCTCCTGAGATGTTTATTTTATCACTGTTTGTTGTATAATTTTAAGGGAAAATTATATACAAGTCCATTGGAAAAAGCAATATAACATTTTGTTAGAATAGTTTGTATCTTTACATATTTTAGTTTTAAGTGATCAAGTATTACAAAATGTATACTAACATCCCCCAGGAAGATTGCAGATTCAGGAGTTTCTCTTTGAATTTGGAAATGTTTGCTTGGTGGGCTTTTCAGCTTTGTTATTAGGTGAATAAAAATTTAAAAATTTAATTCTTTCCAAAGAGAAAGACTTAACTCTCACTACAGTTGTAGCTTTAATTATTCTACACTATTCTGACAATTTTTATTTTAAAAAATGTGTTTACATTTTTGAAAACCTTTGCTGTTACCCTACTGTGTTCTTACTGGCTTATTAAGATTTTTACTGTTCTACTCTTTACTTGTATTGGATTCAAAATTATCTTCTTTCTCCTCTTTCATGGCTAACCTTAAAATGTAATATATATTTTCTATATTCCTCTTTACCCCAGAACAATGCAACATGCATTAACTCTATCTATGTTACATCTCTATCTATATCTACATGTGTATCTGTATCTGTTTTTGTATTTATCTGTATCCGTATCTGTATCTATATCTTCATCTGTCCACTCCAATACAAAGTAACATTCTTGGAACACTTTACATTTGATCATCCCCTGCTATCTTCCAGGATATTTGAATACCATATTTTATATATACCTTGTATGTCCTCTCTCCAAATTAAACACCTCATTACTTTTTTCTATAGTTAATATTACTACAGATTTACACACCTGTTTATAATTTATTTTAACACTATACCTTCTTCTGACTTCATTTTGTAATCCTCCTCAGAAGTTCCTTTTTGAGGATTAATAAAGATAAGTTTTCATGTGGAAATAAGTTTTCATGTGGAAATGCTTCTTTTTCGTGGTGTTCCTTTGCATGATAATTTAGCAGTTCCTCTGCATGCCTTGTTGTTTTGTATTACCTCATCTTAAGTGTGAGGACTCTAGATGTAGAAATCTTATAAGGTCTGTGTTAAGGGAGTGATCTTCCTCAAGGCCTCTGCTTTTGCCTCTTCAACATGTTCAGGATCCTTCTTACAATTCAATACTCCTGTACTGGATCTTTGATATGCAAGCAATCTTTAATACAAATGCAAAAACCCTCAGGAATTACTTTTTGCCTTGTTTTGGTGGCTGGATTTGCCTACCGCCACCTCCTCTTCACTGAATTTGGAGCCCTTCGAGAGCATCAATTTCAAAAGAGGATTTTTGGTAGAAACACCCAACTACCCAGGCCTGTGACCCTGTGCCTCAAGTGAAAATCCAACTTTACCCTCTCTTTATTACTCCAGCTTCTAGCCCCTGGGACCTTCCTTTCCTTTGTGGAGGCTTATTTCTATATTCAAATGAACTTTTGTATGTCATTCTTAATGTTTTTGAAGATGAATATTACAAGGGATCAATTTGGCCAGTTAGATTGAATGTAACAATCCATTCATTTGTTCGTTAAGCAAAGATCTGTCAACATGATAGATTTGCTGCTATAATTAAACAGTAAATAGAGGACAGGGTTCACATTTCTAATTTTGTTTGGCCCATCATGACTACATAACCTAACATTTTAGAAATTTTCTGAATTTCAAACATTTTATCTTGTTTTCAGTTTAAACATCCCTATCTGTATTTCCTTCAGAAAATAGTGTGACCTTGTATCATGCTAACCATTTTTAAAGTGCACAATTAATAATCGCTTGATTGTTTCACTTCTTCTCTGTTCTGACAGCTTCATTTCAGGAGCCAAGTAGTGTCACTACTTACTTCAACAAAAATGTATTGAGCAATTATTTTAGCTCCAATGCTAGGTGCTATATAGATGCAAAACAGAAAGAAATAGATAATCCTTAGTACAAAGGTAAAATAATATTTAGAGCAATATCTAGAGGGTAATTTAAAAATGTTTATAAAGTATGCAAATACGGAGGAAGAAGTCCCTAACTGCAACTACAAAGGTAAAAAATTCCCACAGAGATAGCTTAGTTGAATCTTGAACAAGTCAAAATGATACCTCAGGGTATCATAGCAATGGAAGAGGAGAATGTCAAGAGATGAAAGATGTTAGGTAAGATCATAACCTTAAATTCAGCTGTAAGCACTGAACTTTACCTCATAAGCAACTAGGAGAAATTATTTGGACTCAAGCAGGGGAATACAAAACCATATTTGTATTTTCAAAAGACATATGAAAGATGAACAGTGATGAGATTGAATTGAGAAAGAATTTAAAGTAGTCTTTGTAATTTAAAAAGGGTACGAGGTTCTTAAAATTTTGAAAATAGGTACTTTGGGAAGTTGAATCTAGAGCAAGAGTCACATGGAGATATTCCCACTTAAAGTTTGAATCATTTTAATCATTGGTGTTATCATTCATATGCTTAAAATATTTAATAAAATTAATCTTTAGCACTGTCCCTCTCCCACAAAAGGAGGCCTCCAGGTTCTATAGAAAGTATTATTTCAGTGTTAAATGAATACATTTCTTATAAGCCTATATAAATCTATACATGTGTTGGGAACTTTATTTCTCTTTCTGACATTCTACCATGGGCCCCCAAAATGGATATATATTTTTTTCTTTGTGTGAAGACATTCTATCCCCAACAGTCATATTTACCACAATTAATATCTTTAAAAGGCTGTATTTAACCCTGAAAAATTTAAACCTTGGATCTAAAAGTATTTTTCAGAAATTATTTGCTTCTTTATAAATGCCAAAAGACAGGAATTTGTCATTGATAATGAGAACAAGGAGAGGACTGTAATAAGATATATTTTGGAAAGGATAGCTTTGGGTGAAGTGTTGATGTAGCTGAGGTGAAACCAAAGGAGATATTAGCTTAGCTTGAATGCTAAGTAGGAGAAGAAAGTGAAACTGTGGAAAGTATCATCTTCAGACCCAAAAGAGAAAGGCTCCTGCCCTGGGTTCCATGCATTATAGGGTTACCTGCTTTGGTCCCACTGCGGCCAAACTCTGTCCTTTGGGACAGGGAATCCACGGGTCAAGAAAATGATTACTCTCTAAGTCTGTGTGACTTTCTTTGCATATGTCTTACCGAGAGGACTTCCTTAAGCCCGATATTATCGGCCAAGGAGTTTTTCTTTGTGAAAGGTGTGAACAGAGCATATAGGAAGTGCATATAGGAAGTTTTGCAAACATGTCAATAAGGTACCTCATGGTATGGAATAGATCTGAGTGAGAAGACAATAGGAGGGAGCTGGCTCCACCATCTGGCATAAATTGTGTCACCCTTCAGGTTATTTATTTCCTTATTTATTTTTGAGACAGTGTCTCACCCGGTCACCCAGACTGGAAGGCAGTGGTGTGACCTTGGCTCACTGTAACCTCCGTCTGCCAGGCTCAAATGATTCTTCTGCCTCAGCCAGGTGCACACCACTACTACCCAGTTATTTTTTATTTTTTATTTTTTATTTTTATTTTTTGTATTTTTAGTACAGACAGGGTTTCACCATATTGGCCAGGCTGGTCTTGAACTTCTGACTTCAAATGATCCATCCGCCTTGGGCTCTCAAAGTGCTGAGATTACAGGTGTGAGCCACCGTGCCTGGCCCCTTCAGGTTATTTTGAAGTCATTTTAACAAAGTAAATTTAGAGAACATATTAGATGTAACATATTGGTAGCTTGATATATAACTTCAATATTTAAATATATTGAGCATGGGCTTTTTTTGTTGTTGTTTTCTTAATCTCTTACCTTGCATCCTAAAATATGAGAGGCAGATGTATGGGGAAAACAGAAAACACACTTTTTTTACTATACAATTTGTTTCTGTATGCTTTCGCTGTAGTCAGAGAGTATAATTAGAATAATGAAATCAGGACAAACTGCTAGAATGAGAAAGTTGAAACTGAAGGAGGCCTTAGATTCTTTGCCCCTAATCTTAAAGGTAAGGCAACTGAGGTCATGAGTTTTGTCTCAAATCATCCAGAAAGGAAGTGGCAGAGCCAAGATAAAACCTAGATATATATGCAGCTTTATATTTCTCTTTGCAATTAAAAAAAATAATGTGTTGGCCGGGCGCAGTGGCTCACACCTGTAATCTCAGCACTTTGGGAGGCCGAGGCAGGCAGATCACGAGGTCAGGAGTTTGAGACCAGCCTGGACAATATGGTGAACCCCCATCTCTACTGAAAATACAAAAATTAGCCAGGGATGGTGACATGCGCCTGAAATCCCAGCTACTCAGGTGGCTGAGGCAGGAGAATCGCTTGAAACCTGGAAGTGGAGGTTTCAGTGAGCTGAGATCAGGCCACTGCACTCCAGCCTGGGCAACAAGAGCGACAGTTCATCTCAAAAAAAAAAAAAAGGTATTTATTTTATATAAGAAGTTTTTTTAAAAATTGCAAATGACTCTTCCTTAGGTCTTATCAAACATTCAGAATATCAAAATCATGTCAGTGCATGTTGTAAAGTTTAGACTCACTGGCTTGTTTTCCAGTTGCATCTTTAATTTTGTAAATAACCAATGTTATTAGTATTAGAGCATAAATATAAAATTTTACTGTGTGTATGACCACACCAAATAGCTTTTAGCACACATATCCAAGTTTTACAAAGCTGCTCAACCTATAACTTCAATATAGTTTCGTATGTGATCTCTTTGAATTCTTTGAGGAAGGCAAATGAGCCAGACAAACAAGAAAGGAGGTAAAGTAAATGTTCCCAGAGTCAAGGAATTAAGTATGCTATTTACAGAATGATTTTTTTTATATTTATTCCTCTGTTGAGTTCATGTATACTCCACTAATTTCCACACATAATCAATGTAATTGAGAACTGATTTTAACAAATTGATTTTAAATCAAAGAAGTTTAGATTTCTTTCCATCAGTAGTAGCTTTTTATTTTATTAAATACCCTACCTTTGTTTTTATTGAAAATAGAAAGCAGCAGTTGGGCAAAATCTTTGAAAAAAATTTTTTTTCTATCATGTCATGAACAAATGGCTCATGGTAATGTAAATACAGATAGAAAATAAGAAAACCAGTCACTAACTCCAATTGGTGGTAGCTATACTGGTTTGATAAAGGCCTGCAAATCAAGCCAATTCTTAAACCCTGGGTTAGTGAGCTAAGTAGGGTCATTCATTGATTGGAGTAACTGATCAAGAGGTAGGCGGGTGGGGCGGGAGAAAAGTGGTTACTCTCACCAATTCTGGAGGCCTGACTGATTCCATTGATAAAACAGTAGAGACTGCAACCCATTGAAAGGCAGAGAACCAACTTGCCATTAGTATGTCAGCAATGACTCTCAGGAATCATAACAGAAATGAGACATAGTTCATTAATTTGATTTTAGGTAAAGAGCTTTCCTAGAGGTTAAGGCAAAACTTATCATGTTATATGTCCCCGTGAGAAGTTACTTCATTGCTATGACATCAATCTATCAGCAGCCATTTCTTGTGACCCATGCATGCTTAGATGCACAGTACAAAAAAAATAGAAACTTAGAGGAAAAGTCACCAAGCAATGCAAAATGTTCAAATATCACCAGAATATTGAGATGTTGTGTCAGATTAAACATGGTTACAAATTCTTTGATGTATCTCCTATCAAAAACAGTTGCCCTCAATCAGTAAAATTGTTACAGCTAATTGTTGCATGTAATTTTTAAAGTATAGAAGTTTTTAAAAGTTCAGACAGCTCTCTCAGAAAACACAAAAATATTAAAAGTACATTCAGAAATTGATAAAGATCAAAACATGAAATAGGCAGTGAAACTTTTTATATACCCTCAAAGATTTTTATTGACTGAGTCCTTACATAAGATACTAATTAGGTGACTTTTATTTTTATTTATTTATTTAATTTAATTTAATTTTTTTTTTTTTTTTTTGAGATGGAGTCTTGGTCTGTCACCCAGGCTGGAGTGCAGTGGCACGATCTCAGCTCACTGCAACCTCCGTCTCCTGGGTTCAAGTGATTCTCCTGCCTCGGCCTCCCAAGTAGTTGGGATTACAGGTGTGAGCCATCACGTCTGGCTAATTTTTGTATTTTTAGTAGAGACAGGGTTTCATCATGTTGGCCAGGCTGATCTTGAACTCCTGGACTCAAGTGATCCACCTACCTCGGCCTCCTAAAGTGCTAGGATTACAGGCATGAGCCATCGCGCTCTGCCTAGGTGATGACTTTTTATTACTTCAAGAGAACATACTAACAATTAAACAACCTTTCAATTTCAGGGTGGCTTATTCAGACTATTTGCAATTATACCTGAAAGGGTCACCTTTATTCATCCACTAAATGAAAGATACTCATACATCATCCCTGCCACTGTTTCACAGTTTTATCTTGGAAATTAATCAAATGAAATTGGTCCCTAAATTCACACACAAATTGCAGATGCAAAGTTTAAGATTTCATGGTCTAGGTATAGTTAAGAAAAAACAGGTATAGCATCTGCTTGAAAGATTCTTATGGTAAATTCATTTGGAATGTTTACTCATCAAAACCCAAGAGTTTTTGCCATGAGGTAGGCTGGCCGGAGGAGGAAAGTATGCTCTAGCAAGAGCGAATGATACTGCTGGCCAGGTAGAACGGTCAACCTTGGTCGCTACATGTAATTGTACAAACTGTGCTCTGCACACAGCTTAGAGTTGAAAGTAGGGTAAAACCTGTTTGTGCTTTGCTTGTCGATGTGCACACAAAAGCATAGTCTCATCCCCTCCCTTCCCTCCCTCTCCATCCCCCGACTATGAAGACACAGAGATGTCTTTTTCTTGTAGGTCTGCTTAAAAGAGATGCCTTTTTCTAAATATCACAAAGGTGGCATTTTACTGGCAATGTCCCCATACCTGAGTGTTCCCAATCACTGTGTCTTTTGGACTTACGGCGTTTTTAGACTGATCTAAACTAAAGCAAAGAGATGGTGGCAGTTTGTAAGGTAGAAGCACTTGAAATGAGTTGGGTTTAGAATTAGTTCCTTGAAGCTTTGTATATCTTAAAGTTATTCTAGTCAGTAGCTTGATATTCCTAAACTGAGATAAGATTAAACTTTAAGTAGCAGGGGATAAGCAGGAGCTACTTTGAGGATTGGCAACCAAAATTGCTAAGAGGTTTAGAGCAGGATGGGTCACAAATCCCGGCAGAAATGATGGCAAACGTGGTATCCTGAGACTAATATAGCATGACTAGGTCCTCAGTTACTCAGAGACAAGGTGGGGCTGAGTCTGTAAGTTGCTTGTTTTAAACAAGACATTAAAAAGTAGATGAATATTAGAGCTGAGCTAAGATTTCTTATGCTATGTTCCTTTAATCTCTGCCTCTGTATGCCATAAGAGTAGGAATTTATTATCCCTAAATTATAATATTTGTTTCCTAAAAATATTAGCCAATACCAATTTATAGCATTTTCCATGCCCCAAGGACTATGTTAAGTACTTTATGGATTTTATCTCATTTCCTAGTCACTTTGTCTCTAGGAGGTCAGTAATACTTTTTCCTATTTTCTAATTTAGAGATCTGATTGAGGTTTAGAGACATTAACTCACTATATACAGATACGCAGAAGTAGCAAAGCAGAGATGAACTCAAGACTAATGTGTTTTTGTTTGTTTGTTTGTTTGAGACGAAATTTCGCTCTGTCACCCAGGCTGGAGTGCAGTGGAACGATCTCAACTAAGTGCAATCTCCGCCTCCTGGGTTCAAGCGATTCTTCTGTCTCAGCCTCCTGAGTAGCTGGGACTACAGCTGTGCACCACCATGCACAGTTAATTTTTTGGATTTTTAGTAGAGACGGGGTTTCACCAGTTGGCCAGACTGGTCTCGAACTCCTGACCTTGTGATCTTCCTGCCTTGGCCTCCCAAAGTGCTGGCATTACAGGCATGAGCCACTGTGCCTGGCCAAGACTAATGATTTTTAAAATGTCAATCATTATGCTAAATCACCTCTTCTCTATGATTAGAGGTATTTTGGTGAAAAGATCAAACCACAGTAAGTATTGGGAATCTTGTTCAATGATTCTACATTGCATACATTATAAATATTGGACAAGTTCATATCTTAGTTTGGATTATCTGAGGAACCGACAAGGATTCAAGTTCACATGGTTTAACTGTATGGTGATCCCAGGAAATAATATGGGAAAATAATATAGGAAAGTGCAGAAGCCAGTAAAGGGTGTGTTATCAAGCAAGTTATACCTATGGATTACTGGAGTTTAATCCCACTGGAGAATTCAGGGAGTCAGTGTAAGAAATATTCTGCATGTGGGGTAAGAGAGCTGCATTAGTCACTCATCAACTTTCATTAGGCACTGGTTGGGCATATTTCCAGGAAGCATCACTTCCCCTGCTGTTCTAGCTTGTCATGAGCAGGTAAAGCAGGCTCACGAAGCCAGAGAAAGCCCTCAGTGTGAGAGCTGAAATTTGGGCCACATGCACGGAGATTGTACCATTTGAAATGTCAATAGTAAATACTACAATTAATATCCATGTCTCTTACTTCTTATGTGAAGATTTTCCTGATTAGCTTCTGAAATATGTAATCTTTTTCTTCTAAAAGTCTGTAGTATTTTATTTTTACCATTCTCATAAAATGCATAATTTACTGATATGATTTTGTTATCGTTTTTGTACAATGTTGAGCTCTTGAAAAAAATGAAAATGACTTAAAAGTAGGTAAATAAATCATGTATAAATCATATATATGTCACCGACATGGCTTTGTGTCTTAAACTTTTTAGTCCTTTAATATATATTGTTTATCTTCCCTTAGTCCCCTTTTTAAAAAACGTATTTGGAAATATAAGCCAAGGTTAAAACAAAAAACAAACAAAAAACCCTTCAATTCTTATACTGTATTCTGCACTGGAAAATGTCATACCTTTTTGGGGTTTTGTCTAGCCTTTTACTTAGATGACTACCAAATGGTTTCACACTCTGAATTCATATATGAGAATCAGACTTTCATTATTGTTCAGCATCTGTCTTTTAAAACTTTTAAACTTACCATGATCTAAAATCAGATTGGTCAACTCATCTGAACTCTGCTGGATGTTTTACTCAACTTACCACTTTTCTCCACCCTTCTCTGTGTCTTGGGAGGTTGATATGTGAAAAACAAAACAAACTAAAAGCCCCCAAAGCTCTACATAAATTAAATATAAATTAAATACAGTTTGAGCAAGGAATGAAAAACATGACTCATTAATCAAGCAGTACTGAGAATTAGGAGAGGTTCAGAAAGTTCCAGCCAGCAATGTGGGCAGGCAGTATTTATAGAAAAAAAAAGTTAGCAATGTAAAGAAACAGCTTGATTGGATACAGCTCAGCATTTCTCTTATTTGGGCATGGTGTGATGAGGCATTTGCCTTATATGGGCATAGTCTAATCAGCTGGTAGCCTGTGACTGGCTGAAGCTTTGGTGCTGTGATTGGCTGAGACCCAGCTACTTGTTACAAGAAAGTATTTTAAGTTAGGCTTCATTTTGTTTGTATAGTAAATTGGGTTTTACTTAACTGCATATGGAGGCAAGTTTAGGTCAAAGTCATTTTAACTTAACAATTTCCCACTTTTTGTCAGCCTCTCAATTTTGAGAAATTAACCAAAACCTTGAATATAACACCACTCTCTGTTATGAGTCATAATGGGCTTGTTTGGTCTCAGTATGGAATTCAGAATTCACAACATCAAGTCAGTTGGGCAATTTTTTATACTTTTGGTATTTTCTTTATTCCACTCTTAGTGAGACCATTTGACATATAATGGATGGCTGCATACAAACATTTAAGACTCTTGAGAGGATACAGCACACCAGGGATATTATTATGATGGTTTTCAGCAGGATAACACAAGAGACTAAAGTATAGTCCTTAACAGGAGCTCCCACAAATCAAAATGATCAAAATAAAGTATATCAAATATGAGCTGGACAAGGAAGGTACTTGTTTTATGTAAGTAGCGGGTTTGTTGATTTCTTGAAAATGATTTTCTACTATACAAGATGTATTTATCCAAGTGCAGCAGGAGGTGTTAGTTCTTGCACACACTTACCTTTGTTTAGCCAACAGAGAATCCAAAGAAATCTTTTCATCTAAAACAACTTTAGCAAGAGAATTTTAGGAAGTTTGTTGGGAAACTAGAGTCTTTGCAGTAGAGTTAGCTATAGTAGCTTATGTTTGAGACAGATTTCTAATCATAAGTTTATTTAAATTTTTGCCAAACTGAGAAAGGAGCATTTTACTATAAGGTGCACATTTAGAGTGATTTATACCTGCTGGAAAATTATCTTTATTTCATAATGCACATTAAGATGTGTAGACCTAAATTTTTACAAAATTGTGGCGTTCTCAACTCTCAACATTCTGTTTCGAATTGTGTATGGAGTGACAGTAGTACCATTAAAATCCCTAATCCACATTGGCCTTTTATTTTGCACCACATTGGCCTTTTATTTTGCACTTATTGAGGCATGGAGTTGTCCACATATATGGTGGGTTGTTAAATCCTTCACAGATAAAAATATATCTTAGATACATTCTGAATATATCCTAGGGCAGACTGTTCCCTATGGGATGCTTTGGACATTAGGGTGTCTTCAGTAGGAAAGCATTAGTAATATTTGTCTGTAGCTCCATTATAGAATCATTGTGTTGTTGAAGGCTACCAACAATTAAAGAATAGGGTTATACATTTGTCTACAATTGTCAAATTATCTTTCTTTTGGTTTTTAATTCAATTTCTGACACAATTTAACTATAAAGCCTCACTATAAATTTTGCTTACACTTAGAATTAAGGAATACAAGTACATTAATCTAAATACCTAACCATATAGAAAGGACCAGATGTGCAATTTGAACAAATAAGCATATTTGGAATATTGGTAATATTTGTTACAGGGTGAACCAGAGAACTCTAAAATCTTGTAGGAGTTTACATTTAACGTGACATACCATGTTTTATTAAGGATGTATAATAAGTGTTCATCCATTTAAGTTCTCTGCAAAGGCTATCAATAATGAAATCTTCAGTATCATATTACTATGTCATGTATAAACAGAAAAGAAACACAGAAAAAGAGAAAATGAAGACATTATAAAAATGTTTACATTGGTTCTAAGGAATTGAAGAGCATTTGTTTTGCCTAACACTTACATTTCTTATCTTTACAGATATTTATCATCCTAGAGCAATTGTTCTTACTTTTGACTGCATATCAAGGTCAAATGGGGAGAGTTTGTTGTGTTTGTTATTGGTTTTGAATTTCTATTTTGAAACTTTTTTTTTCAGAGTTTTAGTCTCAAATACATTAATAAAGAAAATAAATAAGAGGAATCCAATAAGGTCCACCAAGAATAAGGTCCACCAAGAATCCACAACTATTCATTTACCTAGATCTATCCAGCAATATAGTTTTGAAATACATCAAATAAAAACATACAGAATTATGAACAGAAAAGGATTAATCCACAACCATATATAAAACAAATAAAGTATTACAATAAAAAACTTTACGTACATGTCCAACAGATGAATCTAGCTGTGTTTGTCTGTTTTTAATTGTGATTTCATGTCACTGTTGCCAGAAATTTGGATTAAATAGATATAAAATGGGATCTAATATCTATAATTTTAAAAAGATCTTCTAGTGTACGTGTACAGCATGGTTTGGGAATCTGTGCTCTGTTACGAGTCCTTAAAAGCCTATGTGCTGAAAGTTGATTACAATCTGACCAAGAAATCTTAGTTACCTACTCAGTTAAATGATGTTGGGCTATGGAGATGGTGACTATAGTCTCTTTTATTTGCTTAAGTTTTAAAGGTATACATATGAAAGCAAAGTGAGAAGATTTGGCTTATAACTAGGCACTCCGAAAGATTTTGTGTGAATTTAACATTGTTCAAAGGTTGAGTGTTATCTTGTTGTTGCTGATTCTTGAGTGTTGATTGTATTGAATAATAAGGAGGATGTATAATAAGTGTACAAAATGGCAGCCTCAAGTTCTAGCTAGATTGTTGGAATAAACAGACCAGGAACTATTTCCTGGCATGACACTCTAGAAAATTTTGAGAACCATGGGAAATAATGCCCCCTATTTGCAGGGTTTGAGAGAGAATATGTATAAATAACTGGCTCAAAGTAGATGATGAAATTGTCATTTCTTCTACAGAAATCTCTAATCTAGTTAGTGAGACACACACAGAAACATGAAATAGTTTCTTATAACATAGTCAGGGGTCAGTGAAGGGTTTGTCATTGCATTACAGCCAGCCTGTCCTTACACCTCAGTTTCTCACATCTATGTAGGGGAGATAATCACAAAAGGCTGACTTCAACAATAGATTTTCCTACTGTTTCTATGGCAACGACATGAAAACAATCATAATACTCTACTTCCATCCTTAATGCAATTTAGTCAGCAACATTTGCTGAACACCCAATGTGTGCAGAGAAATACAATGGAAAGCTATGGAAATAAGAATTTTTATTGTCATAAGTGGAAACTGGGAGAAAATAACTTTCTCTATAATGTGTCTCTGAAACCAAAATAAAGTCAGCCTCATTATTTGACATTGGGATTTCCAGACTTACCTTAATGTATAAGTGCTTCTTTGTGAACTTCTGCACAAATAAAATTACCAAGGTTGGAGTGAAATTGTCCTCTATACTGAAAATTATTTCAGAAAGTTGAGACGATAGCTGAGCACTACTCTACTAATATTAGCAGATTTCTCTTTAGAATTTTGTCTCGGTAACTTATAAACAACTTTTTCTCTTAATACAGACATAGGTAAAAGTTGTTTTCCCAAGATTTTGCCTTCTTTTAGAGAATGTGAAGTTACTGGGGAATGTAAGGTTAAATAGAAAGTATGTCATCAAATAATGGCAAACAAGTAAAATAGTTATGGACTTTCTCATAAAAGCAAGCTAACTATTGACCCGTTAAATGGATTCAACAGAACATTAAATAAGAAACTCAAGGCCGGGTGTGGTGGCTCACGCCTGTAATCCCAACACTTTGGGAAGCCAAGGTGGGTGGATTGCCTGAGGTCAGGAGTTCGAGACCTGTCTGGCCAACATGGTGAAACCCCGTCTCTACTAACAATACAAAAAAAAAAAAAAAAAAAAATGCCAGGTGTGGTCACAGCTACTCAGGAGGCTGAGGCAGGGGAGTGCTTGAACCAGGGAGGTGGAGGTTGGAGTGAGTCAAGATCATGCCACTGCACTCTAGCCTGGGTGACAGAGCGAGACTCCATCTCAAAAAAAAAAAAAAAAAAAAAAAATCAATATTATGAAATATGCATGTAACTTTAGAGAAAAATAATTGATATTTTAACAGACCCCAATTAAGATATATTTATATATAGGAGGAAAAAAACTCAAAACATATTTATTCTACTTAGGCACAGCTGTATATGTCCAGTCCATAACAGGTTAGGACAATTATCCAGGCGTCTCCCACTGTCCTTTATATCACTTGATAAGTGATGTTTTTGCCTTAATACTCATCTCTTTAACAGCATTTTCCAAAGCAACTTTCCACTGAGATTTATTTCACTCAGATTATTTTTACACAGATGATGTTATGTTCATTTATCGATCAGTATATTGCTCAACTATCTTAATATTTTTTGAAATTGAGAATTTCAAAAAAGATTTCATTTTTCATAATTTTTACATGATTTTCAACCTCCCATTATATTTACTAATTTCTCATAATCATCTTTGCGTGTTGTTATTAACTGAATTAAGTCCCCCCACCACCCACCAAATTCATGCATTAAAGCCTTAACATGCAATTTGACTATATTTGGAGATACGGTCTTTAAAAAAGTAATAAACAGTAAATGAGCTCATAAAGAAGGGGCCCTGATCCAATAGGAATGGTGTCCTTAAAAAAAGAAAGAGGCCTCTCTGTCTATGTGCACACACAGGGAAAGGCCATTTGAGAACAAAGCAAGAAGGTATCCTCAAGCTGAAGTGAGAGGCCTCATCAGTAACCAACCCTGCAGACACCTTGATCTTAAAAATCTGGCTTCCAGACTGTGAGAAAATAAATTAAGCCACCCAGATTGTGGTATTTTGTTAGGGAAGCCCAAGTTGACTGATATACACATAAGCAAATGTTTTTCCATAGTGACATTTTAATCACTACAGCATATTATCTGTGTATCATAATTTATTTTTACTTTCTTATTATTGGATATTTCAATACTTAAATATACTTACATTGTAATATTTGTTTTCATTAAAAATCCCAGAAATATTTCTAAATGTAAAGCAAGAACATTTCTAATGCCTTTGACCCGTAGTAGTAATAGTCAGTCCAATTTATGTTTCCCTAAGTTGTGTCAGAGGATGATCATTTTACAACATTGCCACAACAAAGGAATTTTATTTTGTAGAAATCTCTACTGGTAGTCAAAAATATATCTAGTATATATTTTATTCAATTTCAATTTTTTGATTTGGAGTAAATTAGACTTATTAGTGTTTTATTTATTTATTTAATTTAATTTATTATTAGAGACCATGTCTCCTTCCATCTCCCAGGCTGAGTATAGTAGCCTGAATGTGGCTCACTGTAGCCTCGTACTCCAGGCTCCAGCCTGTAGAGACAGTCTTGCTGTTACTTAGGCTGGTTTCAAACTCCTGGGCTCAGGTAATCCTCCCACCTTGGCCTCCCAAAGTGCTGGGAGTATAGGTATCAGTCGCTGTGCGAAGCCTTTGTCTTTTCATGTTTCTACTTTGTGACTTGCCTATGCATATCCTTACAGGTATTCATCTTTAAAATTACATGAAAAATATGTTTGTAAATATCTAGTTATTTTTCTATTGTAAAAGAGATTATTGTGAATGGTACTGATTTCAGTGACATGAGAAATCAGATTATCTGTGATGAGTGAAGCATTGGGTGGTGGTGAAGATACAGAGCATAGGAAAGTTTTGGTTTTCTTTTTTTTTTTTTTTTTTTTTTGAGACGGAGTCTCGCTCTGTCGCCCAGGCTGGATTGCAGTGGCCCGATCTCGGCTCACTGCAAGCTCCGCCTCCCGGGTTCACGCCATTCTCCTGCCTCAGCCTCCGGAGTAGCTGGGACTACAGGCGCCCGCCACCACGCTCGGCTAGTTTTTTGTATCTTTTAGTAGAGACGGGGTTTCATCGTGTTAGCCAGGATGGTCTCGATCGCCTGACCTTGTGATCCGCCCGTCTCGGCCTCCCAAAGTGCTGGGATTACAGGCTTGAGCCACCGCGCCCGGCCAAGTTTTGGTTTTCATATCACCATTCCCTTATGCTTTTTATTCTAACTTCTGCTTCTCATAAAAATGTTCACTTCCTCTGCTGGTCCCTTAAGTAGTAGTATTCCCCTGGAGAGAATCCTCATTTTACACACTCTGGTTAGACAACATTCTACATCCATGTGCTGATTAATATTTCAACTCTGCTATTTCTTTCTTTCTTTCTTTTTTTTTTTTTTTTTTTTTGTTTTTTTTAGACGGAGTCTCTCTCTGTTGCCCAGGCTGGAGTGCAGTGGTGAGATCTCAGCTCACTGCAAGCTCCGCCTCCGGGGTTCAAGCCATTCTCCTGCCTCAGCCTCCTGAGTAGCTGGGACTACAGGCACCGCCACCACGCCCAGCTAATATTTTGTATTTTTAGTAGAGACGGGGTGTCACTGTGTTAGCCAGGATGGTCTCGATCTCCTGACCTCGTGATCCACCCGCCTCGGCCTCCCAAAGTGCTGTGATTACAGGTGTGAGCCACCGTGCCCACACCAACTCTACAATTTCTTATAACCATCTGACCCCAATTAGTTTCTTCTGATTTCTCCCAAAGAATGACCTTATCATCTACTTAGGTTCTTATATCAACAACATAGATGCGATCTTAGATTCACTTATCTTTAGGTTACAACATCTAATGAACCTATATTAGTCTGTTCTCATGCTGCTAATGAAGACATACCTGAGACTGGGTAATTTACAAAGGAAAGAGGTTTAATGAACTCACAGTTCCACATGGCTGGGGAGGTCTCACAAGCATGGCAGAAGGTGAATGAGGAGCAAAGTCACTTCTTACATGACACCAGGCAAGAAAGCATGAACAGGGGAACTTCCCTTTATAAAACCATCAGGTCTCATGAGACTTATTCACTACCACAAGAACAGTCTGGGGGAATCCGCCCCCATGATTCAGTTATCTCCACCTGGCCCTGCCATTGATATGTGGGGATTATTACAATTCAAGGTGAGATTTGGATGGGGACACAACCAAACCAAATCAGAGACAATACTTTGATTATGTCAACAAACATTTATTTGTGTGCTACTCTACTGCAGACACTGTTCTAGACCCATGGGATACAGCAGAGACAAAACTATGTCCTTGTTTTTATAGAGCTTATATTTTATATATGTATTTGGTTCTAGTCAGAAGACAGAAATGAACATAAAACATTCAACTGAAAGAATTAAATTGCAACAGATGACCAACTGGTAGAGGTAATGAGAATCCTAAAGAATACAATAATTGCATGTATAGGGAGCGGCCATTATTTCTATGGCTGACAAAACATAACAAAGGAAGTAAAAAGGTTGAAAAGACTCCTCTTACTCAAAGGCTGAGATTTAGGAAAGGGTATAAATGACTCAGAAGTGGAAACCACCTACTGGAGAATGATGTGCTCAGAAGTCCCCCATTGAAATATCAGCAAAACTTGGGATGCCTTCCGCTGGTGTACCACCAAGACTTACTGAGAGGGTGTTCACTGGGAATCTGGTAAGTCTTGTTGGCAAACGAACTAGGGTGCTGTTAGGAAGTGCTAGGGCACTGTTGGGACCTCCTCCCTCTACCCAGATTATCAAGAACCTTATGGTAGGAATGGGTGCCACTGGGTGTCCTGCATACCAGTTAAGCTAAGGCATAAAGAAATCACATGTCAGTTCTGCTACCTGCATGTTGTTTGTCCTTCTCTTCCTCATGGAATGTCTTTATACCTCCAGCTTCTCATCTATAAACTACTGACTTTAACAATTTCTAAAAATACCTATTGTAAGAAATTAAAACCATAGACTATAAGCACTCAAAAATTACTTTCTTCCCTCCCCTCACATTTTTTTCCTTTAATTATAGAATGAAAACTTGTCTGCTAATATAGAAATTTCAGGTAATAGTGTTCCATCCCAAATCATGAAATATGTCCTCACTTGCTCACATTATTTTCTATGATTTATTAAAATTGATTTTCTCCATGTAGGTTTGCTATATTCTTGGTTAAGCTAATTCCCAGGTTTTTAATGGATTTTGTGGTTCTAACAAATTTTGCCTTACTGTTATTTTGATATTATTATATTTTTATATTGTTTAATGCTGATGTAGATAAATCTTGTTATTTTATAATGGCTGTTTTTTAATACTTCTATATGATCTTAAGGCAGTAATGTATAGGGAAAGAAAGAGAGGAAAGAGAGATATCAGGTTTAGTCAAGCTCCTTTACATCTCTCTGCCTCAATTTTCTCACCTATAATCCAGAAATATTAATAGTACCTTCTTTTACTAAGACAGCAGTGATGAGTATATAAATCATACATAGTAAATTTTCAAGACTGTGATTCACACTAATACAATAAATAAGAACTATTATTACTGTTATCACTTCACTATTGTTGCTTAATATTAAGAATTAAGACAAATAAATTCTGTTATTGCTGTAAAATAAAGTTAACCTTATAGAAGTTAAAATTTTGAAAAGTTGTGTTGAAAGAAGAACAAATCACTATTCATCACTGTTGGCAGATTGCTCCTTTGAGGACTGACATATTATTTCAAATGACAGCTTAATCCAGAAACATGACTTAGCTGGGCTTGGTGGCTTATGCCTGTAATCTCAGTTACACAGGAGGTTGAGGCAGGAGAATCGCTTGAACCCGGAAGGCAGAGGTTGCAGTGAGCCAAGATTGCACCACAGCACTCCAGCCTGGGTGACAAAGCAAGACTCTGCCAAAAAAAAAAAAAAAAAAAAACAGAAATATAACTCAAAATTCTACATTTTTAGATCATTCTGAGTTGTGGAGGTTAAGTGAGTGAAAATTCTCTTTCTTTTAATCAGAAGGAAATGGTTAAAATAGATTGAGATCCTCTCATTATTTGTGAAAGTCAATGGCTTGTAAACTAGGTAACGTTATTTTGTTCTGCAAAGTTCACCATTCGCTTAAAGCTCCTCCAAACACTCTGCAAACCTTGTATGTCATTACTTTACTAATTTTAATGGCCAGTTGATGATTTCTAAATAAAATTTAGAATAAAATTATCATTGACAATAATTTATTTTTTTTCTTCTTTAAAGTCAGAATCTTTTACAGTGACTTCAGTGTTAGGAATTAGCTTGAAAACCTGAAATGACATATCAGATTCTAAAAATGCCTACTTAACAATATATTCAACTGTGGAGTTTTTTTTTTTTTTTTAACAATTTCACATTTTTTTTTCTTAAATAATTTCATGTCAGTGACCACCACTCCAAACTCAGGGCAAATTAGGTATGATAGGAAAGAATATCAAGCAGTTGGTAGTTTAAAACTTCATTACCTATATTTAAAGAAACTTCTTGGCCTCTAAGACTGTGAGAATGAATAAAATTAGAGGATTCTAGAAATATTTTTGTACATGAAATGTGGCAAAGAGCCCCTGTCAAAGACTTATAATAGAAATGCATAAATCAGCATAAGCATGATCATTATACACTTCTCTGAACCCCTCTAATACTCAAGTTGTTCAGGAGTGTTGGGAATGAGGGTGAAAAGGTGACTATAAGTGAAGGCAATACTAGTATTGAGAAGAGCTTTTGTGTACTCAGAATTTACAGCATACAATAACCCACCTTCAAACTCTTTGAACTCAAATATTTGACATGATACTTAAAATTATTCAAATAAAATTCATACTGAATAATGTTTAAAGGACAAAAAGGAAGTATGCTTAGGAAGAACCTACTCTAAACAGGGGACACATAAGATTCTAATTAATTTAACAATGGAATATGATCTATATGTTAAGGTAAATACTGTGCACATGGTGTGGTTAACAAATAGCAACAGTAAAATATGTATTATTTGTAATTGAAATGAAAGACCTATATATTATGTGAATTTTCTACTCCAACATTAAAATTTATAACAAATGTGCTCTTGCTCTCTGACAGTGTGTTCTTTTTAGCTGGTAAGTATATGCCTGGTTTTTGTCATTGTCTTTAGCAAAAGCTTAATACACTGAAATACTTAACTATGCAAGCTCTCCATCAAAGAAACACTTATATAATGGAACCTAAACCCACACTTTTGAAATTGAATTGAATTGTGTTTAATAAGTACATTTACAAAAATGTGATTTTTTTCTGTGATGACAATATTGGGTAAAGGCAAATACAGGGTAAATAAGCATGCTTAAATAATCTTCCCTGAAATTAAAACTGCAAACTATATATTACTTGAAAATACGACTACATATTTTCCAGAGCAAGTGTAATAGTGCTCTCAGAAACTACAAGCTATCTGAAACACAGTCTTTCCTAGTTCTTTTCTAAAATAGATATTAATGGAATACAATAAGTTGCTAATGGGCTATTGAACAACAGGATAGAAAGGAAGCTAGATCAGACTAGGGTTATATATGCCAATTAGCAAGTTGTTAAAGTAGCCACACAGAGCAACACTGGTTGTTGCAAGCATCAATCTAAGAAGCAGTAAAACAGGATTCAACTCTGAAATAAGCCACACCTGATTTTCTGCCTAATAGGAGATTTCAGGTTGTTCAATCAACTTGTAATTATCATGACATATGGCAGAAAACTTTTCCATTAAAAAAATGAAAAGAGAGTCTGAACATAATTGCCTTACTAGAATTTGTCTAGAAAATCTAAACAGAGTCCCAAGTGAAGAATAAAACATGACCATTAGAGAGAGTGAAAGGAGTTTCAGAACATTTCAAACTCTACATTTTGTGGAGCAATAAAAACTCAGAGAAGAGCTGGCTAACTTCATCTTTGCATATGAACTATGACCAATGATTCACTGTGAAAACAATGTGAAAGTAAATTTACAATTTAGCTCAGGGTCTGATTAGTATGGTATAAATGAAACAAACAATATACAATAAATTTTATGGACAGTTAAGTTTTAGTTCTCGTGGTGTAAATCACAGGTTGGCTCCCATTATAGATAGATATATTGTTGGGATGATAAAAACAGTGAAGTAAAAAAGTCTTATCCCACTTTAAGTATCTGAGCTTCAGAAGAAAGAGAAACACAGTGGGAGAGATAACGAGTGGTGATAGGAACAGAAAAGAACTAATCCCAGTGCCAAAAATAAAAGGAAGAATCAAAGCAAAGCCACCTGTGTGACCTTTTGAACAATCCCAGGGTGAAATGAATCAATCCAACTTCCAATTTGTGGCTGAGCGGTAGAAATAGATCTAGAAAAATCAAAGAGGATTGGTTAGGGGAGGAGGGTGGGGGAACCTGCTGTCTAGTTGTTTGATCAAGCTCAGCTTTGCTCCATCAGATGAGAAAAATCAAACGTTTTACTGTGCCTTGGCAGAACTTTTCTGGATTTTAATTCTGCTGGAATGCACATGTTCATTTTGGCTAGGAGTTGAGTCAGAAAGACTATATTACCTAATGTATTTAATCTGTATTTAACAAACATTCAACTCAATTCTTTTCAATGATCTGAAGAGCTAGAATTTAGAATTGATGTTTAGCAAATAAAGTCAAAAAATTAAAAGTTGACACAGATATACTTGCTAAGTTTGAAGACAGATAAACCTTCAAAGCCTTAATAAGCCTTTATGAAACCATTTAACAGAAAAACACAGTAGAATCCTTTCAATGTTAGGTTTTATTACAATTTCTTTTTTTTTTTTTTTTTTTTTTTTTTTTGAGACGGAGTCTCGCTCTGTCGCCCAGGCTGGAGTGCAGTGGCCAGATCTCAGCTCACTGCAAGCTCCGCCTCCCGGGTTCCCGCCATTCTCCTGCCTCAGCCTCCCAAGTAGCTGGGACCACAGGTGCCGCCACCTCGCCTGGCTAATTTTTTTGTGTTTTTAGTAGAGACGGGGTTTCACCGTGTTAGCCAGGATGGTCTCGATCTCCTGACCTCGTGATCCGCCCGTCTCGGCCTCCCAAAGTGCTGGGATTACAGGCTTGAGCCACCGCCCCCCGTTCTCCACTCTCCTCAGAGGAAACTAATATTTCAGCACAAAATTTGTATGTCTATAAATCTTCTGAATTTAGTAAAAATTTACCTTTTAGTAAACCTGCAAGCACATAATAAAGCACATTTCCAAAGCTGATAGCGATAGACAGCTCAAGATAATTTCACTCATTATTGTGTGTCATTAAATATTATAGTGTTCTCACTTATGAGTAGGAGCTAAGCTATGAGAATGCAAATAGTAATACAATGGACTTTTAGGACTCAGGGGAAGAGTGGGAAGTGGTGAGAGATGAAAGGTTACATAATGGGTACAGGGTACCCTTCTCAGGTGATGGGTGCACCAAAATCTGAGAAATCACCACTAAAGAACTTACCCATGTAACTAAAAACCACCTGTATCCCCAAAAACTATTGAAATAAAAATACATAAATAATAAATAAATAAATACTATAGTGTGGTAAGAGATTTCTTTTCATTATTTTCAGTAAAGTTTTTATCCAAAGATGCACATTCGTGAGAGAAACCTTCTCTTTCAGAATTTTCTCAAGATTTACAGACTGCTTAGTGTATAAAAGGCATGTAAATTGGATTGCCAAAAACATTTTTTAATAACAGTGTGGGCATTTAAGTGGGAAGAAAACAAGAAGAGAATAATAATTACTTTTGAACAAAGACATTCATTTTGATCATGTGTCCATAGAAGAGATTTTGAGATTCAGAATCTCTATAAAGTAACTACTTATCTTTTTCAAGGGTGATCTTCATATGCACTAGAGAAATAGTGTAAATGTTTACACTCACTGTTTAAGTTTAAACTTCAGCACTCAACAATTGATCATAATTAAGAATAATATCAAGACAATGAAGATGCTGTACCTATGCATTTATAATTGTTGAATGTTATTGTTCAGTTAACTTGGTGGGAGAATAATGTCAATACTGGTGATATTTTCATTAGATAGTTTTTACTTGTAAATGAATGTTACGAGATAAATGGATCTGCAATCAGGTATCAGCTCTGCCAGTGTCTAGTTGCATAAGCTTGAGAAAGTTACTACGTTGCAGAGTTTTAGTTGTTTCATCTACAAAATGAAGACGTAAAAAATTAATGAGTAACAAAACTCAAAGCCTTAGGCATACTAAGCACACACTAATATTTAGTTATTATTAATGTTATTTTTATGCAATCACAATCACAAATAGTGGTATATATATCAACTAATTGAAGTACAATGCATATTATTAGATATCACAGAGAAGCCATACATCTCATTATCAACCATTTTAGGACCATTGATAATAACTAATACTGATGAGAAGAACAATTTTCTTTACTTCACTTGGACAAGTATTTACACAATGTTGTAGCTAGTTGAGGCATTCAGAGTTAATGTCAACCCATGAAAAATAGCAGAGCTTTATTTAATTGACGAGTGCATACTAATTTGAAGTGCTTCATTAGAAGAACTTTGGTAAATTATTTGCAAGAACAGCAGGATTTCTCATGCATAAACTTAATGAACTAACGAACAAACACATTGATATGATTATTAATGAGATGCTTTTCTAAGAATTCTTCAGTTACTTGTCTACAGAACATTCAGAAGATTTTAGTGAATTTGCTCAGATTGATTTTACTTGTCAAGAGTGGCACATACAAAATGTAAAAAAAATGTGATTGGCATGAGTATATTTTACATTAGTTCCTGTAAATGATAATATTTGTAAAAAGCATGATAAAATCTAGTACTAGTTAGGAAGACTATTTCTATAGTTTAATCAGACTAGAATGACATCAACCATGTTTAATTTGTGTTACCTGATGTGGTTCCCTGAATGATCAACATTTGATTTCATCAACAATTGTGAACTTAGTAAAAAACTCGTCAAGGTGAATGCCATGTCATTTTTTTTTTTCTTTTACAAGTGCACTAATTAAACCAATGCACTGTATCTGGCATTTTGCCAAACCTTTGAAATAGAACAAGTAAAACATATTTTCTTCTTCCCTATCAAATACAAAAGATAGACAGGGAATCAAAAATATTTACATAACCTTCTAAAATGCTGCAAGTCTGTTTTGAATAGTGTCTATGTTGTGTAAAGATTTATCAAAAGGCAATTTCTCAAGAGGATGAAATTATAAAATACTCATTAAAATTTGAGATATTGTTCACCACAAGCACACTGAATCTCCAAATACTTATACTATTGCAAAACAGTAAGTAACCTGTACACTATTATTTAAGTTTAGATTTTATCTTTGTAATTTTATGAACATAACATTACAGATGCTATAACAAATTCAATGGGACTTAAATGACATATGAAATATTTTTTCCATTTCAGGCTGAGTTTCTAGTCATAGGATATACCTGGATGGTAGAATTTTATCATTTTTTTTAATCATTAAAAAATTAAGTTGAAGTATAACATACAGAAGAGTGCACGGATCATAAATGTTTAGCTTGGCACATCTTTACAAAGCAAGCTCCCCTTGTTACTGATCTGTTTAGATTTTGGATTTCCTTATGTTTTAATCTTGATAGGTTGTATGTGTCTAGGGATTTATCCATTTCTTCTCGGTTTTCCAATTTAGTGGCATATAGTAGCTCACAGTAACCTCTAAAGATCCTTTGAATTTCTGCAGTATTGGTTGTAATGTGTCTGTTTTCCATCTCTGATACTACTTATTTGTGTCTTCTTTTAGTTACTCTGGCTAAAGGTTTGTTACTTTGTTTATGTTTAAAAAAAAAACAACTTTTCATTTTGTTAATATTTTGTACTGTTTTGTTCATTTCAATTTCATTTATTTCTTCTCTCATCTTTATTTTTCTTTTCTTCTATTAATTTTGGGTTCGGTTTGCTTCTGCTTTTCTAGTTCTTTAGGTGATACATTACATTATTTATTTCAATTCTTTCTACTTCTTTGATTTAGTTGCTTAGAGCTATAAACCTCGCTCTTGGAACTGATTTTGCTGTGTTCCATAGACTTCAGTATGTTGTGTTTCCATTATCATTTGTTTCAAGAAATTTTTAAACTTCCTTCTTATTTTCCTTCCTTCTTAATGACCTATTTGTCATTCAGGAGCATATTGTTTAATTCCCATGTATTTGTATAGTTTCCAAAATTCATCTTGTTATTGATTTCTAGTTTTATTCCATTGTGATCAAAGAAGATACTTGATATAATTTGAATGTTTTTGAATATCATAAGACTTTTTTTGTGGCCTACTACATGGTCTGTCTTTGAGAATGATCCATGTGCTGAAGAAAAAACTCTGTATTCTGCAGCCATTGGATGAGATGTTCTTTAAATATCTTTTAGAACCATTTGATCTATACTGTAGATTAAGCTTTATGTTTGCTGATTTTTCTGTCTGAATAATTTGTCCCAGTGCTAAAAGTGGGTTGTTGACATTCCCAACTATTATTGTATTGGGGTCTATCTCTTTAGCTCCAATCATGTTTCATACCTATATCTGGGTGTTCCAGTGTTGGATGCATCAATATTTACAATTGTTATATTATCTTGCTGAACTGATCCCCTTATCATTATATAATGACCTCTTTTGTCTCCTTTTATAGTTTCTATCTTGAAATCTATTTTTTTCTCTACAACTGTAGGTACTCCTGCTGTCTTTTGGTTTCCATTTTCATGGAATTTCTTGTTCCACTCCTTTATCTTCAGTTTATGTGTGCCTTTATCAGTGAAATGTGGTTTTTTTGTAGGCAACAAATCATTGGGTCTGTTTTTGAAAATTAGTTCAGCCACTGTATGTATTTTGGTTGGAGAGTTTAGTTCAATGTTATTATTATTAAATAAGGACTAACTCCTGCCATTTTATTATTAGTGTTCTGATTTTTTGTGGTCTTCTCTTCCACTGTTCCTTTTAGTGAAGGTGTTTTTCTCTGGGACAATGCTTTAATTTCTTTCTTTTTAATTTTTTGTGTATCTGCTGTGTATTTGTTGATTTGAGGTTAGCATGAGGCTTGCAAATAATATCTTATAACCGATTATTTTAAACCGATAACAACCTAAAACCAATTGCATAAACAAAGAAACAGACTAACAAGCAAGCACAAAAGAATGCCAATTTGACCATGCTGCAGGCCAAGATATATACTATCAGCAAACAAAAAGCACCTATCAGGCCCTATTTTAGTCACTACCCCCATCTGTTTCCTTAGAGGTAACAACATTCTTACTTCTCATACCAATGGCTTTTGGTCAGTGTTGTGTTTGTGATATCATTACTTTGTATGTAGCAATACACTGTACAGTTTTTTTTTTTTTAAGACAGATTTTCTTTCTTGTTGCCCAGACTGGAGTGCAATGGCGTGATCTCGGCTCACTGCAATCTCTGCCTCCTGGGTTCAAGCGATTTTCCTGCTTCAACCTCCTGAGTAGCTGGGATTACAGGTGCCCACCACCATGCCCAGCTAATTTTTTGTATTTTTAGTAGAGATGGGGTTTTTGTCATGTTAGCCAGACTGGTCTGGAACTCCTGACCTCATGGGATCCACCCCCTTGGTCTCCCAAAGTGCTGGGATTACAGGTGTGAGCCACTGCGCCTGGCCAAATTGTACATTTTCATTGCTATAGAATAATTCATTGTATAAATATAACCCAATATAATTATTAATTTCACTGTTGTTTGTTATTTAATGGGTCTACTTTGGGCTTATTATAAATAATGATCTTCTGAATATTATTGTTATGCATTTCTTTCAGGTATCTATCTTATGGTAGATTTGCTGTGTTATAGGTTTTTGTATGTCAAATATATATATATACACACACACACACATATATATAAAATAAAAATGTTTTTTGGTTTGTAATGTTTCACTGTTAAAGTATTATCTTTTGAAATATACATGGTAAAATTTTTATATAAAGTTTTTTGTTAAATTAATAGACTATTCTTTATCAATTACTATATACTTTTTGTTTGGCCAGATTTCAGTGGCCAAAACCCATAATAAAAGGTTAAATACATGTGTTCAAATAGGGCCTGCTTAGCGTGTTCTGAATGTAGGTGAGCTGGGGTAGGAGACAGGTAGTTCTGAAATTTGATATGTAGTTTCATTATGTATATGATTTTCTTTTAAATTTTGTGTAGATAGCTGTTGTTGATTAAATATAGTTATTTCTATTTCTAATTGTTAAGTCATATATTGGTTTTAGACTTATTAAAAATATTTCTTCAATTATTGATATAATTATGATTGATATTTGCAAGTTTATCCAATAATGAATTCTTTCAATTAACTCATATTTTTTACACATTATCTTTTTATGATTAATGCATTTAAATGGCTATTATTTTAGGGCCATCATTTCTTTCATAAACTTATAGAAGATTGACCTGCAATTTTTTTTTTTTTTTTTTAAATTTATTTATTATTATTATACTGTAAGTTGTAGGGTACATGTGCATAACGTGCAGGTTTGTTACATATGTATACTTGTGCCTTGTTGGTGTGCTGCACCCATCAACTCGTCATTTACATCAGGTATAACTCCCAATGCAATCCCTCCCCCCGCCCCCCTCCCCATGATAGGCCCCGGTGTGTGATGTTCCCCTTCCTGAGTCCAAGTGATCTCATTGTTCAGTTCCCACCTATGAGTGAGAACATGCGGTGTTTGGTTTTCTGTTCTTGTGATAGTTTGCTAAGAATGATGGATTCCAGCTGCATCCATGTCCCTACAAAGGACACAAACTCATCCTTTTTTATGGCTGCATAGTATTCCATGGTGTATATATGCCACATTTTCTTAATCCAATCTGTCACTGATGGACATTTGGGTTGATTCCAAGTCTTTGCTATTGTGAATAGTGCTGCAATAAACATACGTGTGCATGTGTCTTTATAGCAGCATAATTTATAATCCTTTGGGTATATCCCCAGTAATGGGATGGCTGGGTCATATGGTACATCTAGTTCTAGATCCTTGAGGAATCGCCATACTGTTTTCCATAATGGTTGAACTAGTTTACAATCCCACCAACAGTGTAAAAGTGTTCCTATTTCTCCACATCCTCTCCAGCACCTGTTGTTTCCTGACTTTTGAATGATCGCCATTCTAACTGGTGTGAGATGGTATCTCATTGTGGTTTTGATTTGCATTTCTCTGATGGCCAGTGATGATGAGCATTTTTTCATGTGTTTGTTGGCTGTATGAATGTCTTCTTTTGAGAAATGTCTATTCATATCCTTTGCCCACTTTTTGATGGGGTTGTTTGTTTTTTTCTTGTAAATTTGTTGGAGTTCTTTGTAGGTTCTGGATATTAGCCCTTTGTCAGATGAGTAGATTGCAAAAATTTTCTCCCATTCTGTAGGTTGCCTGTTCACTCTGATGGTAGTTTCTTTTGCTGTGCAGAAGCTCTTTAGTTTAATGAGATCCCATTTGTCAATTTTGGCTTTTGCTGCCGTTGCTTTTGGTGTTTTAGACATGAAGTCTTTGCCCATGCCTATGTCCTGAATGGTACTACCTAGATTTTCCTCTAGGATTTTTATGGTATTAGGTCTAACATTTAAGTCTCTAATCCATCTTGAATTAATTTTCGTATAAGGAGTAAGGAAAGGATCCAGTTTCAGCTTTCTACTTATGGCTAGCCAATTTTCCCAGCACCATTTATTAAATAGGGAATCCTTTCCCCATTTCTTGTTTCTCTCAGGTTTGTCAAAGATCAGATGGCTGTAGATGTGTGGTATTATTTCTGAGGACTCTGTTCTGTTCCATTGGTCTATATCTCTGTTTTGGTACCAGTACCATGCTGTTTTGGTTACTGTAGCCTTGTAGTATAGTTTGAAGTCAGGTAGCGTGATGCCTCCAGCTTTGTTCTTTTGACTTAGGATTGTCTTGGAGATGCGGGCTCTTTTTTGGTTCCATATGAACTTTAAAGCAGTTTTTTCCAATTCTGTGAAGAAACTCATTGGTAGCTTGATGGGGATGGCATTGAATCTATAAATTACCTTGGGCAGTATGGCCATTTTCACGATATTGATTCTTCCTATCCATGAGCATGGTATGTTCTTCCATTTGTTTGTGTCCTCTTTTATTTCACTGAGCAGTGGTTTGTAGTTCTCCTTGAAGAGGTCCTTTACATCCCTTGTAAGTTGGATTCCTAGGTATTTGATTCTCTTTGAAGCAATTGTGAATGGAAGTTCATTCATGATTTGGCTCTCTGTTTGTCTGTTACTAGTGTATAAGAATGCTTGTGATTTTTGCACATTAATTTTGTATCCTGAGACTTTGCTGAAGTTGCTTATCAGCTTAAGGAGATTTTGGGCTGAGACAATGGGGTTTTCTAAATATACAATCATGTCATCTGCAAAGAGGGACAATTTGACTTCTTCTTTTCCTAACTGAATACCCTTGATTTCTTTCTCTTGCCTGATTGCCCTAGCCAGAACTTCCAACACTATGTTGAATAGGAGTGGTGAGAGAGGGCATCCCTGTCTTGTGCCAGTTTTCAAAGGGAATTTTTCCAGTTTTTGCCCATTCAGTATGATATTGGCTGTGGGTTTGTCATAAATAGCTCTTATTATTTTGAGGTACGTTCCATCAATACCGAATTTATTGAGCGTTTTTAGCATGAAGGGCTGTTGAATTTTGTCAAAAGCCTTTTCTGCATCTATTGAAATAATCATGTGGTTCTTGTCTTTGGTTCTGTTTATATGCTGGATGATGTTTATTGATTTGCGAATGTTGAACCAGCCTTGCATCCCAGGGATGAAGCCCACTTGATCATGGTGGATAAGCTTTTTGATGTGTTGCTGAATCCGGTTTGCCAGTATTTTATTGAGGATTTTGGCATCGATGTTCATCAGGGATATTGGTCTAAAATTCTCTTTTTTTGTTGTATCTCTGCCAGGCTTTGGTATCAGGATGATGTTGGCCTCATAAAATGAGTTAGGGAGGATTCCCTCTTTTTCTATTGATTGGAATAGTTTCAGAAGGAATGGTACCAACTCCTCCTTGTACCTCTGGTAGAATTCAGCTGTGAATCCATCTGGTCCTGGACTTTTTTTGGTTGGTAGGCTATTAATTGTTGCCTCAATTTCAGAGCCTGCTATTGGTCTATTCAGGGATTCAACTTCTTCCTGGTTTAGTCTTGGAAGAGTGTAAGTGTCCAGGAAATTATCCATTTCTTCTAGATTTTCCAGTTTATTTGCGTAGAGGTGTTTATAGTATTCTCTGATGGTAGTTTGTATTTCTGTGGGGTCGGTGGTGATATCCCCTTTTTCATTTTTAATTGCGTCGATTTGATTCTTCTCTCTTTTCTTCTTTATTAGTCTTGCTAGTGGTCTGTCAATTTTGTTGATCTTTTCAAAAAACCAACTCCTGGATTCATTGATTTTTTGGAGGGTTTTTTGTGTCTCTATCTCCTTCAGTTCTGCTCTGATCTTAGTTATTTCTAGCCTTCTGCTAGCTTTCGAATGTGTTTGCTCTTGCTTCTCTAGTTCTTTTAATTGCGATGTTAGAGTGTCAATTTTAGATCTTTCCTGCTTTCTCTTGTGGGCATTTAGTGCTATAAATTTCCCTCTACACACTGCTTTAAATGTGTCCCAGAGATTCTGGTATGTTGTTTCTTTGTTCTCATTGGTTTCAAAGAACATCTTTATTTCTGCCTTCATTTCGTTATGTACCCAGTAGTCATTCAGGAGCAGGTTGTTCAGTTTCCATGTAGTGGAGCGGTTTTGATTGAGTTTCTTAGTCCTGAGTTCTAGTTTGATTGCACTGTGGTCTGAGAGACAGTTTGTTATAATTTCTGTTCTTGTACATTTGCTGAGGAGTGCTTTACTTCCAATTACGTGGTCAATTTTGGAATAAGTACGATGTGGTGCTGAGAAGAATGTATATTCTGTTGATTTGGGGTGGAGAGTTCTATAGATGTCTATTAGGTCTGCTTGCTGCAGAGATGAGTTCAATTCCTGGATATCCTTGTTAACTTTCTGTCTTGTTGATCTGTCTAATGTTGACAATGGAGTGTTGAAGTCTCCCATTATTATTGTATGGGAGTCTAAGTCTCTTTGTAAGTCTCTAAGGACTTGCTTTATGAATCTGGGTGCTCCTGTATTGGGTGCATATATATTTAGGATAGTTAGCTCTTCCTGTTGAATAATTTTCTAACTAATCATTTTTAATAATTGAATCTTGCCTATTAATATGGCATATGCTTCTTTTATCAAGAGAAGCAAAAATTGGAACATTGAGGACTGCTACATGTACAATTCTCAACACATATGCTGTCATCAAATTAATCTTTAGAGTATTACAAATAAAACTTTATAAATTCATCTAAAATAGGAGATTCCACTTATCAAAGACTCAATTCAAAATTACCTGTAAGGTTGTTCTCAAATACTCCATATTGTGATTGAAATGACATTTATGTTAAATTGTTAAAATGTTAAATACTATGCATTGAATAAATAAAGAGTGGTTTTTCAAAAATATAGAACAAATCAGTCTTTGGAATTAATTTCACTATTGTTTTAGACTATATAGAAAATTACACAGAGAGCACAGTAGTTTGATAGACAAATATGTATCATGTTTGAGGGTGGATTTGTTTAGGCAGAATTCTATTTTCATCCTTAGAATTAAATGTCTACTTTGCACCATTAATTAATTTATTTATCTAAGTGCTGAGTAATAATGCCAAATTACAAGACATAGCTTCTCTTCTACAGTATACAAAGGACTAAATCTAACAAATTGGAAAGTGAGTATGAAGGAAATTATGGGAAAACTAACAAAGAGTGTTACTGGGGAAAGGGGCAGAGATACAACAATTTACATATATACACATTGAATATCCCCTTATTTATTCCACTAAATACTGACCAGGTCCTAGGATTCACACCAGCAGCAAGAGGTGACTCAAGGGGGAAAAAGGCAGATGATGTTTTTGCCCTTATGATACCAATAGTCTAGAAGAATCATAATTCACGAGGAGATAATTATGTGAATAATTCGACCATCCCAATTGTGGCCAGAGATACAAAGGCTAATTAGGCTCTGAGAAAGTTTACTGAGGTACGTAGCCAAGTCTGAGAGGGAAGGGAAGGCTCTTTTGGGAAAATGGTATTTAAATTGGAAGCTAGAAAGGGATTGGAGGAAGTGAGGCTCTAGGGGAGGATAGCATTTAACAGAGCAGAGAGCAGGAAAAGCCTGTCCTGAAGAGAGGCAGTAACATCAGCTGGGAATTAGACTCTGTCAGGCCTTTTGAACAAGATCATGGACTTGGGCCTTTATCCTAACAACAATAAAAAGCCATTGAGGGATGTTAAGATGGATCATTATGCTCAGATTTGAATTAAAAATATTACTGCATTTTTAGCAGGGGAAATAAATTAGCATGCAGGAGATGAGTTAATGAGCTATTTTGAGAAATACTGCTTTAGCAGCAATTTCTTTAGAAAGGTGATTCTGGCACTGAAATCCATAGCAAGGAATCACAATCAGTGATCCTTAACACTGGACATTGCAATTTGAAAGGAATGAATTTTGTGTCTGACAAAAGTCGCCGTAAACATAGGCACCTGCTAAAGATAGAGATGGGACTGTCATAAAGCATTGGGCAAATATCTGAGGAACCTGATTAATATATGAGGAACCTTACATGTTGACAAGAAAAAAAAACAAAAAACAACCTATTAAATATATGGACAATATATAGTAAGTATATTTTTGCCAGCAAATGCATATTAAATGGTGCTCTAATTAATAAGCAGCCAAGAAAATGCAAATTCTAAAACTCAATTGAATGCTAGAATATTATTATTTTTAAAGTAGATGACAATGGTCAACTATTACTACAAAATAAAAATTAACTTAGTAAGAATGTATAAAATCGTGATTGCTGATATCTTAGATCTATGTTACAAAAATGTCACAGTTCTGAAGTTTAAGAGAAAATGTTAGAAACCACAATCTGTATTCTCTGGAATAAGTCTGAGGAAGACACATAGTAAGGGTGAATTAGAGAATAAAAACAGAAACTTGTTAAAATAAACACTCCAAAAAAGTTCTGAATATGTAATATTATTGGTTTACCAGGAAACATACTCTTGCTAGAAACTAGGATGCTACCCTATTAGTATATAGTCTTGCTTATCAAATTAAACAGAGACTTTTTGATGGTAATTGATAAAGTAACATTAAAACTTATTCTAGTGAAGACCTCTATGATCTTACATTTTAATGAGACCACAATGCAGAGGAAGAGGGCCACATGAATAAACCCAATATAACAGAATTTAAGTAGTCTGAGTTCTCATAAAAAAAATAAGTATTAGTGTCAATATTTTGAAGAAATATTTAAAAAGAAAAGATAGCATTTTGTTTGTTTTGTATTGTATTTTAAGAGTAGTATAGTATTTTTATTCTTTTGTTCATAAAACATAAATATAAAAGTGCATTAATCTGAACCTTCAAAAAACAGATGAAGAAATATATATATATAACCTAATGAATTTCGTTCACCTGTCACATGGGTAAATCTATACAGGTTCCTTGACAGTATTTTGTCAAGAGCTTTATAGTGTTGTGCAGCTTTGGTCTGATAAATGACTCAAAAAATGTACTTACACTACAATTGCTGTTATATCATCCTAAAACATTGTAAGATTAAATGCTCTTTAAGTATCCCCTGCCCATAGGGAATAATAGTATTATTTTTACCTTCATTAAAACTCTACAGAGTTATGAAATGTTGCATAACTGTGTCCCAGGAAAGTCTAAAAGCAAGGCAGCTGTTAATTGGTTATGCTTTCTTTTCCTGTAATACACAAATAATAAAAAAAAAAACTTCCTCCGTACTTATTGCAATTAGAGTTACTAAAACATAGTTTCCTTGACCAATCCTACTGATTTCAAATATTACTTCATCATAATGTGGTGGCTTGGATATATTTTCTTAATAAAATTAAATTTAAATGAACTGTAATCCAAGTTTTGTTGTGGGTGTAATTCATTATTTAAATCTTTATTCATAAATTGTAAAAATTTAATTCATAATACATAAAAATAAAGATTTATAAAATAAATTTCATTTTATTTTATTTTTAATTACAATTTTTGGAGATGTAAAAAAATCATTAAAACTATTTGTGCCAAAAAATTACGTAACAATAATGAAAACTACATACTGGCAGAAAAGTATCAAGATTAAATGGACTGAAAAAAAATCTGAAAAAAAGTGAATGAAATTTATCTTAATTCTGACCCTGATTTGCAGTCTGGAAAGGAGCATATCATTTGGAGTCCTCTTGACTGGACTTTTCACCTGAAAATAAACATCATCATTATACTCACCATGTTCCAATATAACATGATAATATAAAGTTTAATGAGCGTATTTGTAAATTGTTTTGAGTGCTTAGAGGAAAGATGCTTTATTAACTTGAGAACTTTTCCTCGAGGCTTGAATATACAAGTCATAATGTTAAAATAATTTTATTTTCAGATTTATTACATCTATTTTAAAGTGCCATACTCTTAAAAAACAAGAACAAAAAGCAGTTTCTTGTAAATGTATAACAGCCAACCATTTTAATAGTATGATATTAGGATTGAAATTGTTTTAGAATAGTATTTATGATCAATAATAATATATAGCAGTCTCAAAGTCAGCAAAGAAAACAATGTAATAATAAATGTTAAATACATTTAAAATTAAATACATTGTTAACTAAGAAAATTAAATATATTGTTAACTAAAAAAAGTTAATGCTATAAATCAGTGACTTTGGTTTAATTTCAGTAAATTCATTGAAAACAAAATTTCGTTTAGATTTGAAGACCCATAGCATAGTGAGTGATTATATACAGGGTTGTGTCCCAGAACTGATATAAAAGAAAAGCAATCTGTAAAAAGCGATGTGTCTTCTTTTTGTTTTTTAGTTTTAAAACTTATTTGTGTAATTTTTTTTTAAGTTAGACCTATGGAATTTACACCCTGTATGCTATGTTTTTGATCAACAATCTATCTTTCCTTTTACTTAGTAAAGGAAGATTAATACTGCACTCATATTTCCAAGTATTTAGACTCTTCTAAAGTTCATTAAGAAAGTTGGCTAAAAAAGAAGAAATTTTAATTATTTGATAGTGAAAGCCCAAGCTACAGATTATTTTATTTTTAATATTTTTTTAAAAATATTTTTATTTTTTTATTTATTTATTTTTTTAAAATTTATTTATTTATTTATTTATTTATTTATTTATTTATTATTATACTTTAAGTTGTAGGGTACATGTGCATAACGTGGGGAAACCATCATTCTTAGCAAACTATCACAAGAACAGAAAACCAAACACCGCATGTTCTCACTCATAGGTGGGAACTGAACAATGAGATCACTTATTTTTAATATTTAAAGACCTTGAGAGATGTCTTATTTCAGTGTCATGCCTAAGTCAAATCAATGAGTATGTTTCAAAATTACATGTGTTGCATTAGTATAATATTTTAAAAAATTTCACTAAGATGGCAATGCCATTAACAATAGTGGGATATCTAAGATTTCTGTTTAAATTTACTTTCATTCATATAAAGCTTTTATTTCTTCCTTTGATATTTTATTTAAATATTCTTATTAAATACTTGAAAATAGCACTTTAATGCTCTGTTCTCAGCTATACATACTCAATTATTTGAACTCTAATTTCTCACATTTAAACTTTTACTACTTTTTCTTCAGTTTAATTTTATTTTAGTCATGCCAAAACTCACTTTATAAGTTAAGTTACACTTATGATAAAGCAATGTGAATGATACAAACTACAAATAAATATATCAGAGAGTTCTTTTTGTATGGCTTATTTAATTTTTTAATGGTTCTAAAAAATGTCTTAAAAGAGGTTTAAAGGTAGGTGTTTTTCAAATTACCATCCAATATCTTTGTTTTCTGACATTATGGATAACTTGAAAATATTTGAATTTAGTTGCTGTCAATTTTTAAGACTTTGGAAATTAAATGGATATATTAAAATGCATACATCAATTTCAAAATAATTCTCATTTTCCATAACTTTAAATCAAAATATTGCATTTATATATCTTTCCAGAAATCATACACTTTTGAATTTTTAACACTTGGCAAATTTCATCATTTATACATTAATGTATCATCAAGCTAATTGATGCTTGCAAATATAATTGAAATGAAAGATTGATCTGATTTATACATATTCAATGTCATTTCACATTCCTATCTGTTTGTGAGTTAAATTATGTAAATATGTGTAAGAGAGAAGTAGGTGATGGAAATATGGTTTGAGATATTGACATCATATTCTAGTATATATTTGGTTAACTACAAAGTAGAATCAATTGAAGTAATGAAATATTTTCCACTTTTTTTCTAATATTAAAAATGTTTAACATTGTTGATAGTAGAAGGAAAATTCACTAGATCATAAAGAACTCAGGGTTAAGAATCAGACTAACAACCAAGTGCAGCAAATGTCATAATGATAACCCATTTGTCAGAGTTGTAAGAAAAAAGTGAGATACAATATATGTAATTTCTAGAAAAATATTGGTTACAAGTATGCATTAGTATGTATTCGATTTATTCTAGATGTATTTTAAGTGTTATTTTTTTCTGCAATTGCTGATGGTTCATTACCATTAATATCTGCTTCCTTAGAAACAGAGTTGCCTAATAGCAGCCATTCTTTTTGCTTACTTGACTGTTTTACAATTATGAAATCAAAGACATTTTAAGGCAGTCCAAATAGAATCTTTATTTTCCCAGAATATTTCTGGAAATGTGGCTTAAGGATGAACATAAACAAAATTAGCTCGAAAATCGAGAAAGACATAGGCATGAAGTAATTTATTAAAATTTATGTATCATCTTAGATTCCCTTTACTGCATGAACTAAGCTGTTAACTAAGTCTTTTAAGGAAAATATGTTTTTGCACAGAATTTGCTTTCAGTGAAGTAAGAGACATTTTCAAATGCTTGTGGCTGTATCAGCACAAAACTAGCATGTATCTTAAACAGACAACATACTTGGGGTATCAGTATTTGGTCTTGTATCAATTTGGGTTTGATCAAGGAAGTGGAAACACTGTGAAAGATATGGCGTAAGGTACTCATTAAAGGGTATACAATTTTTGAGTTATTTTCTTAAAAAAGGTTCTATGAGAGCCTATGGTTTCTGTAATTGGTGGAGGACCTGAATTTGCTGTAGAACTGTGGGCTGGTGTCAAGAAGAAATGTCCTAAATGAAGCAGAGGTGAGTGAAGATAAAATATAATTCAAGAAAATAATATGAAATTTGTATCCTTCACTCACTGCAGGCACTCTTTGCCATGGTGCTACAGGCAAACCTGTCCCAAGACATTGTTGAAGGAAGGTGTCCATTGGGACAAGAAGCAATTATACATGGCTGCTTCCTCATGCTCCAATGTGACACAGCAGATCAGGGTCAACAGGGAGAAATTCAATAGGTCCTGGTGCTCATCATTGATCTTCAGAGCCAGGTGGTTCTTGCCTCACTCTGACTTCCAACTCATGCCTAACCTGTAATCATACAGGGAAAGGGATTTGGGGAATAACTCAGCTTAGCTAAATTGAACTAGTACACAAATCAGAATATATGGACTCCTAAAAGATATGGCCCTAGGCTTAGATAATTTAGCTTAATACAAGTATTAAGTATTATTAATAATAAGGCATGGGTTACAACAAATGTCATATAAAATAGACTGTGCTATGCCACACATAATTAGAGCCTTAGATCTACAGTGTCATTACAGCCTTAGAAATTACCACCTTCTTTCTGAGTGCTGAAGAGAGAAATATTGTTTTTATATATAGAATTTATTTACATCCCATCTCTTTGAAGTGTTGACTTGTGACCATTTCATCAGCAATTCCTTTTTTTATTAATTTTTTGAATAGCAACAACTAAAACTAGAAAGGAATAGATTAAAAGTTACTGGTTTAGATTTGACAATGTGTTTCAGAAATTTATTTCAATACATGTTCGTATGTCTCTGATTCCTGGAAGTCATTGAAAGCTTATCCACAAAGGACAAAGACCAAGGAGACAGACTTCACAGAGAGCCATTTATAGCAGAGAAGTCCTGCAGATTTAGACAGAGTAAGAAGGCTTTCCTTTTCTCCCGAGTTTCTACCGAATGCCAGTGTGACTTGCTCACTGGCATTGAGCTCAGCCTTAAAATCAAGAAGCATGAGGATCAAATTCCTTAATGCCAATAATTGGGATGTTTTGGAGAATTTAAATTATTAAATATTAGAGATGAAAAAATTTAATAGCATTGAAGCGTTTTTTAGCTCCTGTCATACCACTATAAATCTGTTTATCTGTACTATAATTTTAAAATCGTGCTTTTCCTAGGCATATTTTAAATAAAATTGGTTAACTGGTTGTTGAACAGTTTGAACTCAGTAGGGGCACAAACATGAAAATCAATTAGCATATTCTAAGTGACTATTATGTGCCAAGCTTCACAGGAAGCACCACAAATTATATAAAAATGAATTAAGCATGACCTCAGCCTCAGAGAATTTAGCTTAGTAGAGGAAATAAGGCATGAGTATCAACAATTGTGCTATAAAATAGACTGTGAAATGCCGCAAGACTATTAGAATCTTACATTCAAGCTATTATATGACTTTAAAGATCAATCACCATATTCTTTCTAAGGTTGGACAAGAGAAGCAGCATTGTTAGCGGCTGAATTTATTTAAACTGAAACGTCAATTTGTGGGCATTGTTATCCAATGAAAAAGTATACACACATTTATGAAAAGTAGACTGCTTCTGACTGGCAGAATTTAAAAGTGGTGTCTTAAAGGAGAGTATAGTATGGGAAAATAAATACTAGTTTTTGTAACTAAGTAAATTTAGATATTAACTTATTAATAATATATTTTGGCCAAATGACCTAGACAAATTTAATTATACATTTAGGTTATTAAAAGCAGTCAAGAGCGTTAAATGGACTATTCAACTAATAATAGGACAATAATTTTTATCTCTAATGTGGTTGTTATTATAAATATTTTAATGAACATTTATATTTTAATAAAATTCAAAATATTCAGACTATTGTATTATATGTTATTTTAGTAGTTTTGGGGGAACAGGTGGTGTTTGGTTACATGAATAATTTCTTTAGTGGTGATTTCTAAGATGTTTGTGCACCTGTCACCAGAGCAGTGTACATTCTACCCAATGTATAGTCTTTTATCCCTCATCCCCTCCCACCCTTTCCCACAAGTGCCCAAAGTCCATTAGGTCATTCTTATGCCTTTGTATCCTCATAGCTTAGCTCCCACTTGTAAGTAAGAATATATGATATTTGGTTTTCCATTTCCATTCCTGAGTTACTTTACTTAGAATAATGGTCTCTAACTCCACCCAGGTCTTTGTGAATGCCATTATTTTATTTCTTTTTATGGCTGAGTAGTATTCCTATGTGTGTGTGTGTGTGTGTGTATGTACTATGTTTATATAAATACATGTACTCTATATATACACATGTACTATATATATACACACACACACTATATATATAATATTTATAAATACCATATTTTCTTTATACACTCATTAGTTGATTAATATTTAAGCTGGTTTCATATTTTTGCAATTACAAATTGTGCTGCTATAAACCTGTGTGTGCAAGTGTCTTATTCACGTAATGACTTCTCTTCCTCTGGATAGATATCCAGTAGCGGGATTGCTGGATCAAATGGTACTTCTACTTTTAGTTATTTAAGGTATCTCCATACTGTCCTTCATAGTGGTTGTACTGGTTTACACTTCCACCAGCAGTGTAAAAGTGTTCCTTTTTCACCACATCTACACCAGTATCTATTGTTTTATATATTTTTTAGTTATGGCCATTATTGCAGGAGTAAGATGGTATCTCATTGTGTTTTTAATTCGCATTTCCCTAATAATTAGTAATGTTGAGCATTTATTCATATGTTTGTTTTCCATTTGTATACAAAAGATCATTCAAGGCTACTATGCACATATTCAAGGCTACTATGCACACACCTCATGACTGAATAGGCACAGATCTCCTGATTGAATATTTTCATGAATTTATCTCCTCTGGATTTTGTAGTTTGTGTGCATAAGGTAAACATTTTCAATCAGGAAGAAATAGAAACTCTGAATAGACCAATAATAAGTAGCAAAATTGAAATAGTAATTAAAAAGTCCAGGACCAGACGGATTCACAGCTGAATTCTGTCAGACATTCAAAGAAGAATTGGTACCAATCCTATTGACACTATTCTATCAGATGGAGAAAGAGAAAATTCTTCTAAATGATTCTATTAAGCCAGTATCACCCTAATACCAAAACCAGGAAAGGAGATTAAAAAAAGAGAAAACTTCAAACCAATATCCCTGAAGAAGATAGATGTAAAAATCTTCAACAAAATACTAGCGAACTGAATCCAACATCATATCAAAAGGATAATACACCGTGATCATGTGGGTCTCATACTAGGGATGCAGCGATGGTTCAACATACCCAAGTCAATAAATGCGATATACCACATAAACAGAATTAAAAATAGAAATTATATGATCTTCTCAATAGACACAGAAAGAGCATTGACAAAATCCAGCATCCTTTTATGATTAAAACCCTCAGTAAAATTTGCATAGAAGGGACATACCTCAGAGTAATAAAAGCCATCTATGACAAACCCACAGCCAATATCTAGTGCTCAATCAAGACTCAATCCCTTTTACAATAGCTGCAGAAAAAAGAACACTTATGAATATACCTATGGAAGTGAAAGATCTCTACAAGAAAAACTACAAAACACTGTTGAAAGAAATCATTGATGATACAAACAAATGGAAACACATATCATACTCATGAATTGGTAGAATCAATATTGTGAAAATGACCATACTGCCAAAAGCAATCTACAAATTCAGTGCAATCCTCATCAAAATACCATCATCATTCTTCACAAAACTAGAAAAAAAAAAAATCCTAAAATTCATATTGAACCAAGAAAGAGCCTACATAGCCAAAGCAAGACTATGCAAAAAGAAGAAATCTGGAGGCATTACCTTATCGAACTTCAAACTATACTACGAGGCTATAGTTACCAAAACAGTAAGGTACTAGTATAAAACAAGCAGATAGACCAACGGAAGAGACTAGAGAACCCAGAAATAAAGACAAATATTTACAGCCAATTGATCTTTGACAAAGCAAACAAAAATACAAAGTGAGGAAAGGACACCCTGTTCAACAAATTGTGTTGGGATAATTGGCAAGCCACATGCAGAGAATGGACCTGAATCTTCATTTCTCACTTTATAAAAAAATCAACTCAAGATGGATCAAAGACATAACTGTAAGACTTGAAACCATAACAATTCTCAATGATAACATCAACAAAAACTCTTCTTGACATTGGCTTAGTCAAAGAGTTCATGACCAAGAACCCAAAAGCAAATACAACAAACACAAAGATAAATAGATAGGACCTAATTAAACTAAAAAGCTTCTGCATAGCAAAAGAAATAATCAGCAGACTAGAGAGTTAACCCAGAGTAGGAGAAAATATTAACAAACTATGCATCCAGGAAAGAACTAATGTCCAGAAACTACAAGGAACTCAAACAAATAAGCAAGAAAATATCAAATAATCCCATCAAAAAGTGGGTAAAATACATGAATAGACAATTCTCAAAAGAAGATATTTAGAATATGTAAAGGAGATAGGTTCTAAAAATTTAAGAGTTAAATCAATATAGAGCATCACTTCAAATCCTTAGACTAATTTCATTTGAAATCAACTCTTCTTTGTTTCTTGGCACATTTTTTCCAGCACTTTCCACTGGGATAATGCTGTTTTATTAATAAAATGGAACTTGCATAAAAACACGAAGAATGAACATGTCTTCAATTATAGTGTCTACAAAGAAGTAGTTGAGACTATTCTGGCATAGCAACATCCTAAACTCTAATAGTGCAAACATACTTTTTAGCTCTGAAGTCACCCACTGACTTAGGTTGTCTATTCACAACATTGTGTATATCTTTTTCCTTATAGGTTCATTCTTTATTTTTTCATTGCAAAATAGCCAAAAAGAAATGCAGATGAAGGGTGAAATTCCTGCTTCCCAATAGTTTATAGGAGATGGGCAAATTGTTAATTAAATCAAAGAGCAATAATAGCTCAAGTATTGTAGGGGTTCTGAAAAAAGTTAAAAAGAGAACTACTATATGATCCAGCAATCCCACATTGGGGTATTAATTATAAATGATTAAAAACAGGATTTTAAAGAGATATTTAAACTCCGTGTTTATTGCAGCACTACATACTATAGTAAAGAGCTAGAGACAATCTAAATGTTCACTGACAGAAAAATGGATAAGCAAAATGCAATATATGTGTGTATGTGTGTATATATATAGGAATATTATAAAGCCTTTAAAAAGAAAGGACTTCTGTCATATGCAGAACATGGATAAATGTTGAGGATATTACGCTAAATGAAAGAAGCCAGTGACAAAATGAAAAATAATGCATAATTCCACCTATATCAGGCTTCCAAAGTAGTCAAAATCATCCAGACCTAAAGTAGAAGTGTGGTTGCCAGGGTCTGAGAGAAGAGGGAAATGGGAAGTTGCTGTTCAATAGATACAGAATTTTAGCAATGCAAGATGAAAAGTTCTAGAGATCTGTGGTACAACAGTGTGCATATTGTTAACAGTGTTTTATTATGTTCTGTTATGACCTTAAACGTTTGTTAAGATGATAGGTTTTATGTTATGTGTTTTATCACTTTAAAAAGAATAGTAGACTGCATTGAGACTGTTTCTGGAAAAAATAAATAAATATTTGCATGTTCTATCAAGAAAAAGAACAAAAACTGCACTAAGCATTCTAAATTTTGAATAAGGCCCACTGCAATTTCTGTTGGCTCTGTACTTTTAATGATACCTTTCAGCTTTATTCCCGTACACCTAGCAGTTAACTCCTAAAAAGTGTGTATCTGCTTCTAAGTCAGAAACAAACATATAAGCCATTAATTGGAATTTTAAAATGAAAATGTTTTCCCCTTTCCCATAAAGGACACATAACAATATTGGTTTTGCAAAGTGTTTTTGTTAAGTCGGTACCTATAATTCTCTGCCCAGGATCCTCTTCTACCACATTTCCCCACAAAACTCTCTGTGTGTCATAGACAAGCGGTAAAATATAAATTAGAAAAGCTGACTTTCAGTAATAGTCATTTTATGCGAAAACAGAAACATTGTTTCTGCCTTTTTCCCCTTTCTCCATCTCATATTCTTTTCATTACAGATTTATATCAATAAATAAAGTAATACACTAAAAATATTTCAGTCATAAGAATTAACTAAAAATTCTTCTATATGAATGCAACACTATGTTCATTATTTTGCAGATTATATGAGATATGCTCTTCTTATTAATAGGGGTTGTTTTTAATTTAATCACTATCCTTATAATCTCTTTTGCATATTTTTGAAGTTCAGCTATTAATATTTTGTTAATACAGTATTTACATGCTATGGGTAAAATATGATATATTCTTATAGAGCATAAGATTCTAAATAAAATTAATGTACATGTTTTAGAAAAACTAAAATACTTTTACTTTTACACTTCCATGATTCATCTAAACTTAGCATGTATTCATGAAAGTTGCTTGAGAAGATGAAAACACTGACCGCTTACATAAAATAGATTAATCTTGTCTGGCCACTATTGTAGCACAACCATTATCCCAACAGCTAGAATCACTAAAATATAAATATAAAAGAAAATTTAAAAATCAAGCCTTGACTGTCAGAAAAAAATTTAAAGTAGAGTAGCTAAGGAACAGGAAGAAGAGTATTGCCTGATTTCATTCATGTGACATCTAAAAAAGTTGATTTCACTCATGCGACATCTAAAAACGTCGAACTCATAGAGGTAGACATAGTATCATGATTAACCAGAGGCTGGGGATGAGGAGTTGGGGAGAAATTGGTCTAAGAATATAAAATTTCAGTTACATAGGAGAAATAAGTTCAAGAAATCTGTGATACAACATGGCTGAGAGTATATTTTAAGCATTCTCACCCCAAAAAATTATAAGTATGTGGGATAATGCATATGTTGATTACCTTGAATAATTCCATAATATATACATATTTCAAAATATAATTTGTACACAAAATATATATACAATTTTTATTTGTTAATTAAAAGTAACATCAAAAAATAAAGTCAGGTACATTTAAAACCCTGCTTGCCAATTAAACCTGTTGTTTCTGAGTAATAATAGATAGCACTTCTTTAACTTTCAAAAGTATCTCCTTAAAGGTTCATCTTTCTGCCTTTGAAAAACTGGAATGTAATATACTGAGCCAGCAAAACATTAAATAAAAAGCTATTCCCTTCTGTATGAGTTAGACAAATTCTGAACAGTTTGTCTGAAACTGAGTTTCTCATTAAGGCTGGCATAATGTCTGACTCCTACTAGAAATTACAATATTTGAACATAGAAACTTAATTTAAAAAACCCACAAGAACTTATACATCACAGCTAACCCATTAGTACTAAAGAGAGATACACCGGAAAGTATGTCATACTTTAGCAAGATTTTCACCAAAATGATAACTCTAATATTTTACAAGAACACCTTAGTTCATTAAAAATATTTAGCAATTGCTTTTGATTGCCATATTTGATTGTTATGGGATGACATTGGGAGTAAAGATTCTTAGGGGACACAATGAATCTTTGGGGTCCTCAGTGAACCCTCTACAATATCACTAATGCACTATATGCCAGTAAGTGCTCATTGAAGTTTCAATGTTACCATTACATAAATTCTAACTTGCAAATAATATGAACAAGTAATAGGTATAATAATGAAATGGCAGTTAATACATTAAATTATTTTTTAACTATTTTAAATAATTAAAAGTTCAAAATACGATTTCAAGAGGAAAACAAATTTTATCATTCTTTTAGAAAATTTATTACTATTTTTTTGAGACAGCGTCTCACCCTGTCGCCCAGGCTGGACTGCAGTGGAGCAACCTCAGCTCACTGCAACCTCCTCTTCTTGGGTTCAAGCAGTTCTCCTGACTCAGCCCCCGCAGTACCTGGGACTACAAGTGACCGCCACCACGCCCAGCTAACTTTTGTATTTTTAGTAGAGATGGGGTTTCACCATGTTGGTCAGGATGGTCTTGATCTCTTGACCTCATGATCCACCAGTCTTGGCCTCCCAAAGTGCTAGGATTACAGGCGTGAGCCACCACGCCCAGACTCATTCTTAAAACTACACAGAAGATCCATCAATTTTAACAAATGTACCACTCAGGTGTAGGATGTTGTCGATAAAAGAGCCTAAGCATGTATTGGGGCAGGTGGTATACTAGAACTCTCTGTACTTTCTTTGTAATTTTGCTATAAATCTAATATTTCTCTAAGAAAACAATTTTTAATAGAATTTAATAACAAAAACAAAACAAAACAAAAAGCTATATATACATAGGAATAGTGGCTCTCAATCTTTATGTGCACCAGAATCACCTGGAGTGCTGCTTAAAATAGGCTGTGAGCCTATCCCTAGTCTCTCCCATTTGGTTTGGGTGAGCACAATGATTGCTTTTATAAATATTACTTTTTTATGATTGATTCCCAGGCGGTAACAATTCTGCTGGTCCTCAGAGCACTCTCAGAATGAAAATGTTTCGTCTCCAACACAGCAAAAAATAATGCATGCAAAAAGCATTTCTGTGCAAGTAACTGCTAATTTTGAAAGAAATTTTGAAAGACTGGTTAGCTAAACGTGAGAGATTATAGGATTCCAACCAGGTAAAAATCTTTTCAGAAATTCTACTTAAAATTATTTTCTGAACCATGATTGGTGTCATTCTCTTAACTGAAATGGCTGGCTCTTCTCCAAGTTAGGTTTATAAATGGTTGCTGAAACATAATAGAGTTTTTAGAAAAAAAAAATAAGGTGCTTTTCTATGTAATATTTATCAAGAATGATTCAGTAAATAGATAATATAATAAACAATCTCATATTAATAGTTTTTTAAACAATGATTTACTATCCTAGATGATCATATGTATAATAATTATAATTTTAGTAAAGTAGTATAGAATTCAAAGTTTTTATCAATAAATTATGATTGAGGAAATATATGGCCAATATTTCAGGATCATAAAATGTAATTAAGTATTTTATCAACATCACTGAATTAAAAGAAAAAAACGTATTTTACTGACATTTGAAAAGACTAAAAGTAGCAATTACACAGATGCATTGTGTTGTACAGATAGATTATTATTACACAATTTTATCATATTAATGCTGCTTAGACTTGTCTCAAGAGTCAAGAGAAAATAATGAGAATATAGGCTGACACAATTATTCATCATTAGCATTATTATTAACATCATTCATGACTACATTTATCATTTCTAGATAAAGCTTGAACTCAGACATTCTACAACTTATTAGGAACATCATTTTTCAATATTTTAGATTTTCTGTCTTGCTCGTTGATTGAAACTCATATAATTATTTAAATACATAAGTATAGATATTTTAGACTCATTAGGAACATTAAGAATAATTAGGAATGATCTAACAATTTTAGATCACAAATAAACAGAGGCCCAGAGAGGTTTTGGTGGCTCTTCCAATTTGTTATAGTCAGTGGCAGAACCCAGGATCAGAACTTAGACCTGAGCACTTTGCTCAGTGATCTTGCCTCTCAGTACCTTTCTGCCTCTCTGCTTTTACAACCTGATGAGGCAAATGAAAAGAACAGTGGCATGCATCGTAACAGACACCAGAAAACTAACTAATGAGAACCAGCTCGTGAATGCTTCTCCACCTGAAATTCCCCTTAGGCAGCTAAGGTTAACAAAGTACTTTCTGCTGAGAGTAAAAAGATGGAGAGTTATTCTCTAGGACAAGGGCAAGGTGTTTCCAGGAAAGGCCATAGATCTGGAATTTCTCACTCATTTATGAACTAATGGAGCATGATTTCATCAGTTTTCAGGATGTTGTCAAAACCATTTAACTGACTTTTGTGTAAATTTAGACTTGCTACCTATTCACAGCCTTTCAGAATTGTATTTTCAATCCCAAATATTGTTTACCTGTTAGATTGAATGATGTTTTGGATTTCAAAAGATAGAAATTTAAATAGGAAAAAGAAATTTGAAAGAATAGTTGATCAAGATTTGAAATAGTATTAGAGATTCAGGAAACTGCATTTTACAATTTAGCTTTTTTCTGTGTTACAAGAAGTGGTGTCTATTGTACTCTGTGTGGAAGTTAGACTTCTGTGGGCACACAGTATCTGCCGAGTCAGAAAATTCATTTTCATGACCAGAAAAATCTGTTCCATTGGTACCAAACAGAAAGTAAACATTCAAAAATGAAGAGAACACAGGCTGGGTCAGAAAGAAAGATTCAAATTCTAGACATTTCACTTTATGAACTTGGGCAACAGCACGGAGAAAGATGAGGACCTCAGGACTCATTATTTGTCTATTCAGGTTTTCTATTTCCTCATGATTCAGTCGTTGTAGGTTGCATGTGTCCAGGAATGTGTCAATTTTTTTCTAAGCTTTGCAATTTGTCAGCACATAGTTGTTCATAATATTTTCTTATGGTTCTTTGTGTTTCTGTAGTTTCAGTTGTAATATCTTCTTTTTCATCTCTGATTTTATTAATTTGCATCTTCTCTCTCTCTATCTTTATAGTTAGCCTGGCTAAAGTTTTGTCAATTTTATTTATTTTTTCAGAAAAACAATTCTTCATTTCATCAATCTTTTGTATTTTTTAGTCTCAATTTTATTTTTTTAATTTATTTTTTCCTAATAATCTTGGGTTTAGCTTGTTCTTGTTTTACTAGGTCCTTGAAAGGTAATATTAAATTGTTATTCAAGATCTTTCTTTATTTTGAAATAGGCATTTATTGCTATAAACTACCCTCTCAGCACTACTTTCTCTGTATTACATAGGTTTGGGTATTTTTTCTATTTTCATTTGTCACTAGAAAATTTTTAACTTCCCTTTTAGTTTCTTTATTGACCCATTGGTTGTTCAGAAGTATGTTAATTTCCATGTATATGTATAGTTTCCAATGTTTCTCCTGTTATTAATTTCTAGTTTTATAACATTATAGTCAAAAACAATACTTAATAGGATTTTAAATATTAAAAAAATTAAGATTTGCTTTGTAGCCTACTATATAAACATTCTCTTGGATAGAGAGTATTTCATGTCCACTAGAGAAGAATATATGTTCTGTTGCTGTATGTATTATCAGATCCATTTTCTCTAAAGTGCATTTCAATTCCAGTGTTTCCTTGTTAATTTTCTGTCTGGTTAATATGTCCATTGAGGAAAGTGGGTATTGAAGTGTCCTATTCATATTCTATTGCTATCTATTTCTCCCTTCATCTCCATTAATATTTGCTTTATATTTAGATGCGCCAATGATGGATGCATATATATTCACAATTGTTATGTCCCTTAATTACTTGAGCCCATTAGTATTAAATAAAGGCCTCTTCTCTCTCTTCTGTCAGTTTTTGGCTTGAAATTTATGTTGTCTAATATAGCCATTTCTGCTCTCTCTTGATTACTGTTTGCATGAAACATCTTCTTCAATCCCTTTATTTTCAGCCTATATGTTCCCTTAAAGCTAAAGTAGGTCTCTTATGGACCGCATATAGTTGGATATTGTTTTTTATTTTTCAGCAATTTATGTCTTTTAATATGATAATTTAATTTATATTTGAAGTAATTATTGATAGATAAATGCTTATTGCTGACATTTTGTTGTTTTCTGGTTGTTTTATAAATCTTTAATTCTTTCTTCCTCTATTTTTTACCTTTGTGATCTGTTGATTTTATTTAATTCTAAGTTTTGATTCATTTCTTCTTATTGTTTACATATCTGTGATAGTTTTTGCCTTGTAGTTACTATTATGCTTATATAAAATATATTATTATGACTACTTTACACTGATAACAACTTAACTATAGTCGTATACAAAAACTCTAAATTTTATCTTCCTTCCCACTATTTAAAAATATGTCACTATTTACATCTTTTGATAATAAATATTTTTAACGACTTATTGTAACTATTTTTTTACTATTTTAGCTTTTAACCTTAATACCAGAAATATGTATGATTTACAGAGCACCAAAATAGTATTGGGTTATTCTGAATTTGACCATATATTTACCTTTACCAGTGAATTTTACACTTTCAAATGATTTCATGTTATCAATTAGCATCCTTTTTTTTATAATTCAAGAATTCCCTAAGCATTTATTGTAAGGCTAGTCTAGTGGTGACAAATTCCTTTAACTTTTGCTGGTCTGGAAAATACTTTATTCGTCTTTCATTGCTGAAGAACAGCTTTGCTGGATGCAGTACGCTTGCCTAGCAGTTTGTTTCTTTGGGCACTATAAATATATTGTCCTATTCTTTCCTGGTATGCAGTTTCTGCTGATAAATCTGCTGACAGTCTAATGTGTATTCCCTTACATGTAACTTGACACCTTGCTTTTGCTGTTTTTAAATTCTTTCTTTGTCTTTTACTTTTGACAGTTTAATTATAATGTGTCTTAGTGAAGAGTTCTTTTAGTTTAATCTCTTTGAGAAATTTTGCACTTCATGTATCTGGCTGTATAAATCTCTTTTAAGACGAGAAGTTTTCAGAAATTATTTTATTAAATATGTTTTCTGTTTTTAACATTGTCTGTTCTCCTGAAAATTCCGTAGTGCAAAATTTTGTTTACCTAATGGTATCCTAAGTCCCATAGTCTGTCTTCATCCTTTTCCATCCTTATTTTCTTTTTCTCTGACTAGATAATTTCAAAACACTTACCTTCAAGTTCAGGTTTTTCTTTATTGAATTTAGTCTACTGTTAAAGCTCTCTATGACATTTTAAAAATTGTACTCATTTAATTATTGAGCTCCAAGTTTCTGTTTGGTACAATGTCTCTTTGTTAAATTTCTCATTCAGATCACAATTTGATTTTAGATTTTGTTAAGTTGTTTACCTGTATTCTCTTGTACATTGCTTTGTTTCCTTTATGTCATTATTTTTCATTCATTTTCAGGTAATTTGTGGATTTCATTTTCTTTGGGTTCAGTTACTGGAGAGTTATTTTATTACGTTAGCGGTGTCATATTTCCTTAATTTTTCATGTATCTTGTGTGCCTGCATTGATGTCTGCACACATAGTGGAACAATCCCCTCTTCTATTTGCAGAATGACTTTTGTAGAAAAACATTTTCACTTTCAGGGGGTTCTTTGTGTGCTTGTTAGAAAGTACATCATGCCTCTGGTTTTGATTAGATTCAGTGGTATAGGCTGCATGCAGCTTCTTCAGCTGCAATCAACATGAGCAATGACTGTAGGTGTTCCAGTGGCCTAGAATATAAGAGTTTATGGCAGTAATTGTGGAATGTGGGTTGTTAAAGTTCTTGGTGGCAAGGACTTTTTAAGGTTTTCCTATTCATGTTTTCCCCACACAATGAGAGACTTAGCCAATGAGATCCCTCTTGGTGTTGGTTTGACACAACATACAAGCAGCTGTGGCAGCACTGTGTTCTAGGATACAGATCCTTGGAGTGGCTGTGGAGCTTGGATCATTGGCTTAGGGTCTTGCAAACATATTGTGGCATCTGAGTTTTAGGGTGCAGGTTCACTCTCTGAGGCAGGCTAGGATGTAGATGTCCACAAGCCAGTGTCTGTGACTCTTAGGCAGCCTCCTAGAAGCTTGGGTCCAGGGATCTGGGTTGCAGCTGTGATTCTGACCCTGGAAAGCAGGGATCAGCACTGGCTTAGCACTAGGAAAGGGAAACTCTGGAGATTTGGGCCCAGGGAACAGTGTACTGCTGCAATTTGTAAACCAGAGCCAATAGCAAACAGTGGCAACTGGGGTTCTGAGATAAGAATCACTGTTTAATGGACCCTCACTTGGTGGAACATGGCAGTATCCCACACTGTGTGAGGTCATATGCAGTGGCAGCAAGAACCCTGGAACACAGCTATTGCTTGGGACCTGTGGGGTGGGGAACATCACAGTGATGACTCAACTTCTTGGGCAAGGGGTTGTCTCAGTAGCTCAGAATCTAGGGAGGTACTTCATTCCCAGGTAAGCAGGATACTAGAGTCATTTCACGTGTAGTAGGGGGTGTCTAAGTTCAGCCAGTGCTCCATTTCCTTGGAATGTGGGGTACCCCATCAGCTCAGTCCTGGGATGCACAGATTCTGTGTTCAGCCAACACACTGATTGTCTGGGTTGTGATGTATTACCTCAGTTCAGGCCGAGGAGGCATGATTGCTCTGAATAATCAAAGCATTGTTTTTTGAGAGGCGGGCACTGCTTCAATACAGGCATGGAGAGGGGAGTATGACTGCTCCAGATGGCTAAATCATGATTTCTCCAGAATGCAAGTCGTTAATTTAGCTCATGCATAGGGTGGCAGGATGGAGCAGTCACTGTGAGGGAGTAAATGGAGTTGATCTACCAAGGCACCATATTCCCTGGGGGCAGTGCACAGCTTCAGCTCAGGCATAAAGAAGCAGGCTGCAGCACAGATTAGGTGAAATAAATGGAATGGTTCTGCTAAGACACTGTTTACCTGAGAAACAGTGGGCAGCTTCAGCCTGATACTCAAGATGGCAGGGGTGCAGCAAAAACTGGGAGTAGACTGAGTTGCTTCACAACCACTTGCCCCCATGGATTTGGGTATAGCCAAAGTTTGGCTGGAGTATGGTCGGCCAGTGGATGGGAGTTGTTTAATAATGGCTAATCTTTCAGGAATGAAAAGGTGCTGTGACCACTTGTTCCCTGAGCAAGAAACACTCCAGCAGTAGTTCCAGTTTCAAGGTGTCGTAACACAGTAGCCACATGGGCCTCAGTGTGTGGGGCAGACTGTTGGCTCCTTCTCTGGAGGGAGAACCGCTGTGTGGACTCTAGGTAGCTCTCTGCTATGCTTAGTCACTGTGAGGATTTCATGGGTCTCCAGTAGTGAGTGCTGTAGGTGTCCATGATGTTAAAGAGTGTTGCTGGGTTCCTCTTGCTTATATTTTCCCCACAGGGTGAAGTCTCTTGTCATTCTGAGCTGATACCAGCTATGGGGTGGTAAGTTGGTTGCCAGGTATTTTCTTCTGTCTTGTATGAACACCTGGCCTCCACCTTACCATCCCTTAGCTGGGATTAGCTCAGAGACTTTTGTGCTCTGACTGGTTTTCGCTCCCCTTTGATGTTTCTGGCACTCTCATTTAGTTATTTTCATCAAAATGTAGTTGTTTTTCCTGTTGAGGGAGGGATAACTACTAAGATTTCTAGTCAGCCATCTTGCTGATGTCACTTAATTTTGCCTCATTGTAATTGAATATAATTAAAATAATCGGCTTTTGTAATACAGCTTTTTATTTATGTTTAATATTTGGAAAGGCAGTTTGAGAAATGGATTAATTAACTATGTAACAACATGCCAAAGGCAGCCCAATGACAGAATTGGGAGGGTTAGAAAAGTTGTACTGCTTTTAAATAACTTCTTTATATTTCATATATTTTAATCATGAGCAGAAGAAATCTTAGGGAAAAAATAATATTTGTTAATTTTTGAAGGTGCTATGTGAGAAAATGTGCTGTTTGTGTAGATACATACCTTATACTGAAATGTCAGGGCAAGAAATCTAGAGGGCAAAAAATGGAATAAATAGTGTAAATCTAGAGACTACCTGAGATGTGGTCGTCCTAAGAATTTTTTTTTTTCAAAATAAAAATAATAAAAGAGTATTCAAGGTACATAGAGGCTAAGTAATGTATTCATGAAAATCCATATAAGCACAAGAATACTAGAATTTTTACAGCTAAATTTGAAGAACCTGATAAATGTATGCAAAATATTTTAAGCACCTTAATACTTGTTGTTGCTTCACACATCATGGAATTAGGACAGTAAATATGGAATAATGATTTTTATGAACAAGTTGCAGAAGATGATCTCTCTAATGAAAAGTAAATGATTGATAACTCACATTTGCAATCTATACAATTTACATATGGATCATTTCATTTCTCTGAAATGACTCAAATATTCATGAAAACAGTGAGCAAACATATATCCACAATTAAGAGGATATTCTTATTTTCTAATCTAGATGCAACTTTGGAGAATATTGATGTAGCTTGGAATATCAAATTAGACTTAAGCTGAGCACTCAAACTCTAAATCTAAATGTCTGAATTTTTATACTAGTTTCACAACTTTTAAATCTATGAGCCTTGAAAAAATAGCATAATCCTTTTAGTAACTAGTTCCCTCATATATTAAAGAGGAGACTAAATAAAATAATTTCCTCAGAGGAGTTTACGAGTCTTCTGCTGTTAGAAGTCTACCTGGCTAAGTCTTATAATATTTAGGAGACTAATCATCAAGGAGATTTCCTATCATGCATTACTGTTTCATATATATTCTAGCTCCAAATGTGTGAAAATGTGGGAAGAAAATGGGATTAAAGGATTATAAAGTCACAGGTTTGGAATAGCTCTCATTGAGATGATACAGAAAGGGGTAAAAAGCAAAAACATATCACACATAGCCCAATTCAATACGAGTTCTTCTGAAAATGAATATCCACTATCCTCAGACAACATAAATCAGCCCTCCTCTGGGATACCCTGAAATTTAATATACTGCACTTTACTCAGTGTACAGGCAAAGTACTACCTTATTTTATGTCAATATTTCCCACTATATAAGTACATCTGGATTAGTAAATACAAGGCCTCCTTTTAATAAAAATTATAATAATAACAATACTTTTTATTGAATTAACAACAATTTAATAATTGTCAAACATTATCTTCCTTTGGGCAGTATGAATGTATCTATTTATCTATGAATATAGATATAGATATAGATATAATAAACCTTAAAAAGAAAGCACCACAAAGACTGAGGATTTTATTCTTACAGATCAATAGTCTTTCACTCTAATGGTGTACATAAGAAGATATAAAATTTACTTTAAAAACTCAGTTTTATATTTTATAATTTGTATTTCTCACTGGGTCACTTCTTAAAAAATATAAAACAGATATGTGAAAGGAGTATAGCTATTATACTTTTAAGACTTTTTCTAGGAACTATTTTGCTTAATTAAGTTAAGGTAATAGAATTTTGAAATATCTTTTAGAAGATATTACTCTATGGGAAATATTATTATTAAAATATCAGATAAAATCTATACAGGTCATTACCTGAGAAACAGAAAAGTCTACATTTGTGAAGGATTTTAAAAAGTAATTACACAACTGATGTATTATTTCTAATTTTTTTTTGTGAGAACAAGCTCTGAAGTCTTGATCCAAAACAGACAAGTCTTTAATACCAAAGCATTTTTCTTTGAAGAAGTTCACCCTGAAGCCCTGGCTCAATGATCTCAGAAGATGAGAGAGAATGGCAAACCAAGAAGTAAGATAGATAAGTGAGGCAAGACCAAAAAGTCATTTAAAGGTCAAAAGAAGAAGATAAATTCAGTTACATTATTCTTTGAAAAGTGGCTTCTGCTCATGCATAAATGCCAACATTTGGAAGTCATTATCAAGAATATCAAAGGAGAAAATGTTCTTCTTTGTACCTTTCAAGGTACTGAACAAGAAGTTTCTTTGGTATAGAATGCTAAAACGAGAAAGTATGCAACTGAAAATGTTTGTGTTATCCCTCAGTAACATTTGATAACCTGACATATTTATGACAAATACATTCTTTAGTGGTTGGTTGGGCACATTTGTTTTGGCTTTGGATGGGAAATAATACCGTCAACAACATTCAATATCTCTGTGCCATTCAGCCAGATATGGCAAACCCAGTATTTATGAAGTGCTGCCTCCTGCTTCTCTGGGTGTTTCTAGACCAGAGGTGGGACCTGATAGAGCCTTTTCCATAGGCCCACATAAGTAGTTCTAGTTTAAGGGTAGGCAGTGGTAATCCAAATTCCTGAATTCAGCCCATGTCCAACTTGAGTGAGAATCACTCTTATTCGGGGTGTCAACACCATTCTGCTGCCCCAGTCTTATAGTTCTGGGTGAGTTCATGAAGGCAATCATGTCAGCGAGTGGGTGATGGTAATGTTGCATGCAGGGTCTGTGGGCAGGGTTGGTACAGTATTGGACAACCTCCTGCAGAGGAGATCAAAATCAGCTCCACACAGGTCCCTATCCAGATTTGAGGTGCCCTGCCTACATGGCACTGTAAGCTCTAGTTTTTGAAAAGTAACAAATAAAGTGGATTTAACTGTGGTTAATTTAAATAGGACATTGGATTTTTGTTCCTACTCATGAACTTGGCTGGCTCATAATTTAATATTTATTTGATATCTAATTAGGCAAGTATCTTGTTAACTGTTAAAGTTAGAAATGGAATATATTTTAATAGTCCCCTTTGTTATAAGAATGATATCTTATTCAGATCACTCAGTTTCTCCTCATTCTTGAATAACTTATTACTTATTTTTATTAATTATTTTCAATGAGTAATTTTCAAGAAAAAATTAACTTCAAATTTTAGACCAACAAAAATATTGTACTCAACCCATTTCTGCTAATGTTAACACTTTACAAAGCCTAAAAATTGTATGAAAATCGAACATTAACATTAATGTAATTTTTTAATTTTTTTAATTAGTTTTTTTTTTTATTATACTTTAAGTTCTGGGCTACATGTGCAGAATGTGCAGTTTTGTTACATAGGTATACATGTGCCATCATGGTTTGCTGCACCCATCAACCCGTCATCTACATTAGGTATTTCTCCTAATGTTATCCCTCCCCTAGCCCCCCAACCCCTGACAGGCCCTGGTGTGTGCTGTTCCCCTCTCTGTGTCCATGGGTTCTCATTGTTCAACTCCCACTTATGAGTGAAAATATGCGGTGTTTGGTTTTCTGATCTTGTGATAGTTTGCTGAGAATGATGGTTTCGTGCTTCATCCATGTCCCTGCAAAGGACATGAGCTCATCCTTTTTTATGGCTGCATATTTTTCCATGGTGTATATGTGCCACATTTTCTTAATCCAGTCTATCATTGATGGACATTTGGGTTGGTTCCAAGTCTTTGCTATTGTGAACCAGTGCCACAGTAAACATACGTGTGCATTTGTCTTTATCACAGAATGAGTTATAATCATTTGGGTACATGCCCAGTAATGGGATTGCTGGGTCAAATGGCATTTCTAGGTCTAGATCCTTGAGGAATTGAAACACTGTCTTCCACCATGGTTGAACTAATTTACATTCCCACCAGCAATGTAAAAGCATTCCTCTTTTTCCACAACCTCTCCAGCATCTGTTGTTTCCTGACTTTTTAATGATCACTATTCTAACCGGCATGAGATGGTATCTCATTGCGGTTTTGATTTGCATTTCTCTAATGACCAGAGATGATGCGCATTTTTCATGTCTTTGGATGCATAAATGTCTTCTTTTGAGAAGTGTCTGTTCATATCCTTAAATAAACTCGAGATGGATCCAAGACTTAAATGTAAGACCTAGGACCATAAAAATCCTAGGAGAAAACCTGGGCAATACCATTCAGGACATAGGCATGGGCAAAGACTTCATGTCCAAAGCATCAAAAGCAATGGCAACAAAAGCCAAAATTGACAAATGGAATCTAATTAAACTAAAGAGCTTCTGCACAGCAAAAGAAACTGTCATCAGATTGAACAGGCAACCTACAGAATGGTAGAAAATTTTTGCAATCTACCCATCTTCCAAAGGGCTAATATCCAGAACCTACAAAGAACTTTAACAAATTTACAAGAAAAAAACAACCCTATCAAAAAATGGGCAAAGTATATGAATATTAATGTAATTTATTAATTGAACTACAGATGTACTGAAATTATACTAGTTTTTTTTTGTTAATGTCCTTTTTCTCTTCCTGGATTCTATCAGTGATTCCATGTTGCATTTTGTTTTTATGTCTTTCAAGTCTCTTTCAGTGTGTGTCCATTTCTTGGTCTTTCCCTGCTTTTCTTGACCTTGACAATTTTGACACACTTAGACTAATGATTACTGTACAATAGTGCCATAATGCCCATCAGCCTGAGTTTGTCTGATGTTCCTTATAATTGGAATGAATTTATGCATTTTTGCAAGAATAGCACAGAAATAATGTTATGTTCTCAATACATCATATCAAGGACTTCATGATATCACTATGTCTCATAAACAGGGATGTTTACCTTGATCACTTAATTAAGGTGATTTTTGATGGGTTTTTCCAATGTAAAGTTACTTTTTAGTCTGCTTGCATTGCTATAAAGGAATACCTAAGACTGGATAATTTATAAAGACAAGAGGTTTACTTTGGCTCACAGTTCTGCAGATTGCACAGGAAGCACAAACCGATATCTGCTCCTGGTGAAGGCCTCAGGAAGCTTTCACTCCTGGTGGAAGGTGAAAGGAGAGCCATTGTGTTACATGACAAGAGAAAGGTAGAGGGGTCACACTCTTAGACACCAGATCTCACATGAATTCAGAATGAGAACTAATTCATTACTGTGAGGAGGGCACCAGGACATTTATGAGGGATCTGCCCCCATGAACCAAACATCTCCCACCAAGCCCCAACTCTAATATTGGGGATCACATTTTAACATGAAATTTGGAGGTAAAAATATTCAAGCTATATAAGTTATTATCTTTCCCTGTGGAGTTAATAAATACATTGGAAGAAATACTTTGAGGATATGTAAATCCTGATTCTCCTCATACTTTCACCCACTATTTTAGAATCCATTATCTGCAACTAAGTAAACATTCTTTGCTCTCTTTCTTTTTTAACTCCTAGGAAGTTATACATTAGGTTGGTGCAAAAGTAATTGTGGTTATTGCAATTACTTTTAGTTTTGCTCTAGTCGTTGCTTTTGGACTTATATCTTCACTAACACCATTAGTGCTAAGTTTTATTATTTGACTATTTCATATCTTCTTAATAACTCATTGCCTTGGTAACATTTATCTTTTTCTGTTTATGCTTTCCTCTCATCTAGTATTTTATCTGCATTATTACAATTTTGTCAGAATATATGACATTAATCATCCACCTTCATCTTTACCTTTGTTTTAATTGTATATGTATACTTATATGTTTTATAATGCTCACCATCAGTCTTCAGCCAAAGTATTCTCCATCATCGATGGAATAACATCATCCTGTAGTAGATCCTGTGAGAAAGATTAGTAGTAGATCCTTAGGGAATGGCACAGATTTCTCTAAGTCTTATATATTAAACACTCTTTTTGTAAAAGAGTTGATATTCCAAGGCATCTTGCCTAGATGTAAATTCCTGGGTTCAAACTGTCTTTTACTGAATTTTTAAAAATTGCTGCTCTATTGGTACCTTGTTTTGTATGTTGGTTATAAAAAGTCTGCTGCTTGTTTAATTATTTTGCTTTTATGAATGGTTTGGTCTTTTTGTCTGAAGACCTTGAAGATTTTATCTTTATCTTTGAAATGTAATTGTTTTACTGGGAAATGTCTAGGTAGTTATTATTTCAGGATAACTTTCTCAAGTGTTTGGTAAGCCTTTTCAATGTGTAGTTCTTTTCTGTCTGAAAACTTTTGTTTATAGTTTTAAATATATTTAATGTTTTCACTTTTTTATGACTCCAATCTTATAAATATTATTCATTCTTTGTTGGTTTGTTGGTCTTCAAATTCCACTAATTTCTTTTTAACAATTTTGCATTGTTATGCCATTTTCATTATTTTAGTTATATTTTTCTTTTTCTGCTTTCTTATTTTTTTCAAGATAGGTTTACTTAGTTTATTTGTGTAAAATTTTGTTTTTTGATTTTTAAAAATAATTTTCTCTTAACTGTACATTTCTTTTATTCATTTAAGATGTTGAGTAATTTTACTAAATTCTTATATTAGTGGTGTCTTTTTCTGCCAGACTAGGATAATTCAAGTACAAAAATCAGAGTTAGTTTACCTGTTTATTTGATCATCTGTTGGTTTAGGTGGTCTGGATATGTGGTAGGTCTTTCAATCTGATGTGTGGTTTTTCTTACACTTTAGTCACACAAGACTAAAATTTTCCTTTGTTCTTGTTTCTGTCTTTACTACCCAATTGCCAAAAGACACCTTCTCCTTCCTATTTGTCTTTTCATTTCAAATAAATTATGTACTTAGAATCCTGTCCCTTATATCTTACTCATACCTTTAAACTAAAGTTGTGCCATAAACTACACACCTAGTCCTTTCCACAGCGTCTAATGGATGGAAATGGCACCTTCTCTGAAATCCCTTCTCTGTGGTCTACACTCTGACCTGCTAAAATACTATTTTAGTATTTTAAATTTTTCAGATATAATGGTTTTAATTTTTCTGGTGGTTGCTCGAACTCTTCCCTAGGAACTTCCTTTGTCTTCGTTGCAGTTTTGCTCAGTTGGCCTTTCCTCAAAGCCTTGTGGAGGTGCAAAGGTGCAGATGGTGATTCTTAGACCAAAATGCTGGGGTTTCGAATTTTTTATTTCACTTACACCTTCCGGTTTTGGCATTCTCTGTTATCTAGTAATGCCTAGGGTATAATTTTATGTAGAATTTTCATACTTGTGAGGTTATTTCATACTATTTGAGAAGGAATTTTGAGAAGGTGAATTACACACCCACCATTATCTTAAGCAACCTTAAAAGCCCCTTTTGATAAGTGGACCTTTTATACTGATTCTCACATGCTCAGAATTCTGTCACAAAGTGGAAACTAACATTTCTGGGTCCAGCAACACACTTAATATATCATTAGGAATATTTTATATCTTTCTATAATGTATGATATCTAAAGACAAACTGATGGAAGTGATTAACTCAGGTCATACTAGGTTTCATTGCTCCTTAGACAATATCCTTCCTACTCTTATGTTATCTTACTATACATATACTAAATTCTAAGGTGCTTTTGATCAGTAATATACTATATATTTAAATTTTATAGTATAAAATAATATAGTACTGACAGTAGTAAAAGGATAGAAATTAAAATTGACATACTTATCTGAAGAAGGCTTTCATCACAGTAGAGTAAGATAATTGGATATGAGCATAAGATAAATGGAATGAGTCCATGACAGAATACACTTTCTGTGGGCACTTAAACTAAGATAGGAATAGCTATTATTAGGTTTTACAAATAGCTCACTCTAGGTGGAAGGCAGACCACTTCAGTGTCTACCTCTGGGAACCAAAAGACCTAAGATATATGAGGCTCATGGTGTCTAAAGATGTTCATGTAGATTCATAGCTCCAAGTACTATGATTGAAAAGTGGTGCTTCTCAACTAGAGACACCACCAGCAAATACGCGATCCAGATAATTTTACCTCAACCTATATATTTTAACACAACTTCCATTCTATAATCAACCATCCCTCTATGTTGTATATCTTCCTTTCTATTAAAGCCTTGTGTATGTACGTGCATATGCATGTGAAGATGAAAGGTTCATAAGCCTTTTCTGACTAAAGCGTACATGGTTAATAACACTGAAATATAATCTCATTACATATTTTTATTTGTAATAGGTAAAAATACCTACATCTATATTGGTTCACTGAAAAGGCTCTTTAATTATATAATTTCCTACCTCAGAAATAAGATGGGGGAGGAGGATGCATTAAGGAGTACAGCTTCTTTTACACCATTGAAAGCATAACATGTATATACATTTTTGTAGACATATATATAAAAACATATATTAATTTTCCCGTATTTGTCATGCTTCTGTTGTTACTCTGTGAAACTTTGAAAATATTATTTTTGGCTGAAAAAGAGTTTTTAAAATTATTATTAAAGTCATCAGAGTGGTTTTATTTTAGCATAACCACATTAAAAACTGTTTATTGTTGAAAATGCCCTATTTTTATGAAAACATAAATTTTACTTGCTTTAATTGTATTTTATACATACAGGCAAACATAAACATGTTTACACATAAATATATTGATTTTTGCCAACATAATTAAATATCTACCCCCTAAGCACAAACTCATGTATACACACATACTATATATACATGCTTAATTCTATTTTATAAACATTAACTTGCTTTTATACTCATGGTAATTGGCCTTATTATCATTTTTCCAATACAGATAACATTTTCCAACATAAAATTTGGTAGGACTGTGTCAACAGGTGTTTTTATAATAATAATATAAAGTAGAAATAACAAGATACTTTTCTGACTAATCTTGATATAACCAAAATAGTTGGTGTCACAAAGGTGAAATGCCTTTCATTGTTAATCATGAGTATCATCATCCTTTATAAAAATAATTTAATAATACAGTAATTTATAAGATTAATTATATTGAAAGCATATTTTTGGTACTCATTTTCATTTAGTATTTTGTACTCTTATTTTAGTGTAATGATATATGTTCTTCTAAAGTGGAAAAAACGTGACATAAAAATCCATGGCTCTGCTTCGGATCACTATTTCCCACTTTCTATCACCCCTTGTATTCTACTAAATGTTCCTTTGAAAATAAGGTTAACGTGCTAATACTTTAAAAAAGTACTAAATAATATAAAGTTCTTTTGGAGAGTCATGCTGCACATAAATCAATTATAGCTTCTGTGATAATATGAAACATATTCAACTTACATGAAATGTCACCATCTTTAAAAAGACAGTGTTATTTGTTAATATGCAAATTGTGAGCAGGATTTCAATGCATTCAAATATTATTTATTAAAGTTATTCACAATGTATGTCATAAAAGTTAATGGGAGAACTTAGTTTTTAAAATTCATATACTCTTGAAATCAATAAACACGACTAAAATTGCCTGAGGGGGGAAAACATATTATTTTATCTTGCATAAAATATGTAAACACTTTTTACATATCTTAGGAGATGAACCTGGATATGGGCATTTTTAATTCTAAGGAAACATCTTGCAAAATATATTATTTAAGAAACGTATTAGGGAAAAGAAAGGAATACTTATGTCTGGTGATAAATTTTCTTTTAGTGATTTATTTTGCTTACGTAGGAAATATAAAATTAAAACAGTGCTATTATGGAAAACTCAGAACAAGAGTTAAATAATGTGAACTTGTAATATGCTTGGCATGAGACCAAGGTCATGATTATTATCAATACATATTGTTGGATTCATATCACAGGTAGCACATGTTTGCTTAGTCAGTTTTCTTGGAAATGTCTTGAATTGATAACAAGGAAAACTAGAAAAATCAAATAACAAGTTGTCAGATGAAGGAAACATTCCTGATTTTCACATAGAAGTTTCCATCATGAATATAATTCACATAGAGGTTTCTAACTCGAATTTGAGATACAGCATAGTGGAGAATGAGGATGTGCCGAGAAAAGGATATATTTTAAGACTGTGAGTCAAGTGATCAATGGCATTTTCATGAAAAAGTTTCAGCAGGTATTAAGAAATTTCAAGACTGTCTAGATAGGCAAAAAAAAAAAAAAAAATCACTTCTTTTTTCAGAATAAAATCTATAAGAAAAGTCCAGAAATAAAATGAGTGATAAAGCAAAGTAGTTGACAAACTGGGTAACGAAAGCAGTATAAAGAAGATGTCAGTGAGATAGATTGGGTGATTTGCAGATCAAAGTGGAACAAGGAATTCAAGAGCAGAGATTCAACAAAGAAAAGGACCAAAAAATGGCATCTATTTAATGAATGAAAGTGAAAATAAATCAGCTGAGTGCAGTGGCTCATGCCTGCAATCCCAGCACTTTTGGAAGCTGAGGCAGATTGCTTGATTCCAGGCTTCCAGACCAGTGTGGGCAACACAGCCACAACCTGTCTCTACCAAAAAAAAAAAAAAAAGAAAAAAAGTCAGTCATGGTGGTGTGTGCTTGTAGTCCCAGCTACTCCAGAGGGTGAGGCAGGAGGCTCACTTGAGCTCAGGAGTTTCAGGTTGTAGTGAGCTATGATTGTGCCAGCGCACTCCAACCTGGGTAACAGCATGAGATCTTGTCTTGAAAAAAATAAAAGAAAAGAAATTGCAAAAGCATAGAGCTTTTAATAGCAATATATGGGCAGATTTTATTCAGAATGCAGGTACAGTCATGCATCATTTAACAGTGAGACTATGTTCTGAGAAATGGAATGGTAGATGATTTTGTCATTGTTAGAACACCATGCAGTGAATCTTCACAAACCTAGATGGTATAGCCTACTATAATATACCTAGGCCATATGGCTGAGCCTATTGTTCCTAGGCTACAAACCTATATAGCATGTTACTGTACTCAAATTTAGGCAATGGTAATATAATGGTATTTCTGTACCAAACATATCTAAGTGTAGAAAAGGTACAGTAAAAATACAGTATAAAAGATAAAAAATAATAATAATAATAAACAGCTAGTACACCTGTACAGGGAACTTACCATAAATAGAGCTTGCAGAGTCAGAAGTTGTTCTGTGTGAGTCAGTGAGTGACTAGGGAGTGAATATGAGGTTCTAGGACATTATTGTAAACTACTGCAGACTTTATAAACACCGTAAATATAGGCTTCAATAAATTTATTAACAATATTTTTTCTTCAATAATAAAGTAACATTAACTCATAACTTTTTTACTGCATAAATTTGATTTTTTAAATTTTTAACCCTTTGTACAATAAAAACATTTAGCTTAAATCATACATTTTACCGATGTATGCAAATATCATCTTTGTTTATATCCTTACTCTATAAGCTTTTTTTAAATTTTAGAGTTTATTTGTTCTTTTATTTTTTAAACTTTTTAACATTTTTTCTTAAAAACTAAGACAGTGTATTAGTCCATTTTCACACTGCTATAAAGAAATGCCTGAGACTGGGTGATATGGTTTGGCTCTGTGTCTCCACCCAAATCTCACCTTGAATTGTAATCCCTATATTGCCACATGTCAACAGTGGGACCAGGTGGAAATAATTGAATCATGGGGCCTGTTCCCTCATGGTATTCTCATGATAGTGAGTGAGTTCTCATGACATCTGATGGTTTTGTAAGGGACTCTTCCCTCTTCACTCAGCACTTCTCCTTCTTGCCACTTTTGTGAAGAAGGTGCCTTGCTTCTCTCTCACCTTCTGCCATGATTGTAAGTTTCTTGAGGCCTCCCCAGCCATGCAGAACTATGAGTCAATTGAACATTTTTCCTTTAATAAATTACCCAGTCTTGGGTATTTTTTTTTTATTAACAGTGGGAGAACGGACTAATACAGTATATTGGTACTGAGGTAGTGGGGTAATGCTATAAAGATACCTGAAAATGTGGAAGCTACTTTGGAACTGAGTAACAGGTAGAGGTTGGAACAGTTTGAAGGGCTCACAAGAATATAGGAAGATGTAGGAAAGTTTGGAACTTCCTAGAGACTTGTTGAATGTTTTTGACCAAAATGCTGATAGTGATGTGGACAATGAAGTCCAGGTTGAGGTTGTCTCAGATGGAGATGAGAAACTTGTTAGGAACTAGAATAAAGGTGACTCTTGCTATGCTTTAGCAAGGAGACTGGCAACATTTTGCCCCTTCCCTAGATCTGTGGAACTTTGAACTCAAGAGATATGATCTGAAATTGGAACTTACATTTAAAAGGGAAACAGAGCATAGAAATTTGGAAAATTTCCAGCCTGATAATGAAGTAAAAAAGAAAAATCCATTTTCTGGGGAAAGATTCAAGCAGGCTGCAGAAATTTGCATAACTAATGAGGATCCAAATGTTAATCACCAAGACAATGGAAAAAATATCTCCAGGACATGTCAGAGGTCTTTACAGCAGCCCCTCCCATCACAGACCCAGAGGTCTAGGAGAAAAAAAATGGTTTCCTGGGACAGGCCTAGGGCCCCACTGCTGTTTTGTGCAGTCTTGGGACTTGGTGCCATGCTTCCTAACTGTGGCTAAAAGGGGTTAAGGTACAGCTCAGCTGTTGCAAGCAACAGCTTCAGGGAGTGCAAGCCCCAAGCCTAGGTAGCTTACATGTGGTATTGGGTCTGCAGGTGCACAGAAGTCAAGAACTGAGGTTTGGAAACCCCCGTCTAGATTCCAGAGGGTGTCTGGAAATGCCTGGATGTCCAGGCAGAAGTTTGCTGCAGGAGCAGAGCCCTCATGTAGAACTTCTGCTAGGGCAGTGTGGAAGGGAAATATGGGGTCAGAACTCCCACAAAGAGTCACCACTGGGGCACTGCCTAGTGGAGCTATGAGAAGAGGGCTATCATCCTCCAGACTTCAGAATGGTAGATCCACTGACAGCTTGCACCATGTACCTGGAAAAGCCAGAGACATTCAATGCCAAACCACTACAGCAGCCAGGAGTGGGGCTTTACCCTGCAAAGCCACAGGAGCAGAGCTTCCCAAGACTGTGGAGCCCACCTCTTGCATCGGTGACCTGGATGTGAGACATGGAGTCAAAAGAGATAATTTTGGAACTTTAAGGTTAATGACTGCTCTAATGTATTTTGGAATTACAAGGGGACTGTAGCCTCTTTGTTTTGGCCAATTTCTCCCGTTTTGAATGGGAGCCTTTATCCAATGCCTGTACCTCCCTTGTATCTAGGAAATAACTAACTTCCTTTTGATTTTACAGGCTCATAGGCAGAATGGACTTGCCTTGTCCCAGATGAGAATTTGGACTGTGGACTTTTGAGTTAATGCTAAAATGAGTTAAGATTTTGTGGGACTGTTGGGAAGGTATGACTGTTTTTGAAATGTGAAAAGATATGAGATTTGGGAGGGGCTAAGGGCAGAATGATATGGTTTGGCGCTGTTCTCACCCAAGTCTCACCTTGAATTGTAATGCCCCATATGACAAGGGCAGGACCAGGTGGATATAACTGAATCATGGGGTGAATTTTTTCACGCTGTTCTGATGATTATCAGTGAGTTCTCACAAGATCGGATGACTTTATAAGGGTCTTTTCCCCCTTCGCTCAGCACTTTTCCTTCCTGTCCACTTGTGAAGAAGGTGTCTTGCTTCTCTCTTGCCTTCCACCATGATTGTTAAGTTTTCTGAGGCCTCTCCAACTATGAAGATCTGTGAGTCAATTAAACCTCTCTCCTTTATAAATTACCCAGTCTTGAGTATATCTTTATTACCAGCATGAGACCAGACTAATGCACTGGGTAATTTATAAAGAAAAGAGGAAAAGAAAATTCTACATCATACCCTAAGGTTGACAAATAAAAAAAAAAGAGGTGTAATTGACTCATAGTTTCACATGGTTGAGGAGGTCTCAGGAAACTTACAAACACTGTAGAAGAGGAAGCAGGAATGTCTTACATAATGCCAGGCAAGATAGAGCAAATGTGAAGGAGGAACTGTCAAACAGTTATATAACCATTATATAACCATCAGCTCTCATGAGAACTCACTATCATGTGAACAGCATGGGGGAAATCTCTCCCATGATCCAAGCATCTCTCTCCTTCAACATGTGGGGATTATGGGTCCCTCCCTTGACACATGGGGATTACAAATTGAGATGAGATTTGGGTAGGGATACACAGCCAAACCATATCAGACACAAACACACACAGTCTAGAACTACAAGGTTCAGGGTCCTCAATATTACTGTCTTCCTCCACCTCCATATCTTCTTCCTCTGGAAGGTCTGAAAGACTGGAATGTCTTCAGGGGAGACAAAACACATGATGCTGTCACCTCCTAAAGTAATTCTTTCTTCTGGAATACCTCCTGAAGGATCTACCTGATATTGTTTTACAATTAATTTATTTTTATACATGGAAGAAGTAGAGTCTAAAATAACAATAAACAGCATAATAAATATGTAAACTAGTAGCAGTCATTTATGATCACTATCAATCATTTCATACTGTAAATAATTGCATATGCTATACTTATACACGTGACAGGGAGCACAGTAGGTTTGTTTACAGCAGCATCACCACAAACACATGGGTAATTCATTGACCTATGGCATCACGATGACTGATGTCACCAGGTGATGGGAATTTTTTAGCTCCATTACTATCTTATGAATTTTTTAGCTCCATAATTTACCATTGTTGTAAATGCATCCATTGTTGACTAAAACATTGTTATGGGAAGTATGACTGTATTTTAAAAATGAATGAAGGGTAAACTGATGTTTGGAACTTTTTCACTTTTACAAAATTGAAATAGAAGATAAAAGATAGCGAGGCCTAGAAAGTTTTTGTTTGCTTGAGTTCAGAATACTCGTTGGTTTTCTTCTCTGCTTATGGACATTTTAACCAGCAGTGGGAACTGAAAATGTTTAGGCCAACAATAACAAATAGTTTAAGAGAAAAGTTGGTGCCACCCCCACATTCAAATAAATAAAAGATGCAAAAGACAGAAAAAATAAGGTAAGTACAAAATACAGGGAAATACAAGGCTAAATGTCAAAGGGAAAATGGTCAGCTTCTTAGTAAATCTACAGGAACAAAGTAGAAAATGAGCAAACTTATTAGGAATTTAATGAGGGCATATATTGTTTTTCATTCTTTTCACTGAAATAGGATTGTTTCAGAATTTAGTTACCCACAGTAAGATTGAGGGTGTGGAGACTGTGGGAAATTGCAATATTTCCATTATTCGTGGGAAATTCCAGTATTTTTCCTCAAGTGTTATATATGCTCTTAAATAATTCACTAATAAATGTAAAGATATATTAGTAGATAATTTGATGGAGTGCCAAAAGAGTCAAAACAAATGATCTAATAAGAAGAAATAACATTGCCTTGTTATTTTCCTGAAAGTCTCTCCAGTTTCTTTCAACATCAAAATGTGCGTGATAGCTAAAGCTACTTAAAATGTAAAAGTGGAAGAGCCAACCATCCTTCTGTGTATCTACTAGATGTTCTCAAATCTTCTGAAAAACTTGGATATTGTCTTTAAATAAATACATCAGATACCTCCACATTAATTTCTAAGGTTTCCTGGGGGACTTACCCTCTCATGTTCACAATTCACACAAAACTTATCGGTAAATATTACATTATTTCACTTGTCTTCTCACCAAATAGAGTATAAGAAAGAATGAAGTTTTTCCTAACACAGACCAAAGAGTGACTGAAGATTAGTTGCTAGGTGTCAGGTTCTTGTGTTCTTTAGTCACTCCGCTTGTCAGAAACAGATCATCCTGTCCCAGAACCCTACGCTAGACAGCCACATGTAGATGTACAGACTGTGCCTTGCACAAGGACACTAAATTGAATGAATGAATGAATGAATGAATGAATGAATGAATGAATACATGTGAAATTCAGCTCTGAGTTGTGGCCTAGGGTTAATCTCAGACATCAGCTAGTTTCCACAAAAGAACGCTATGGGGTAACATCAGCTGTGCCTCTTCTGGATTCCATATCCCTTTCAATTCCCTTCTCAATAAAAATCTTTCTTCATTAACTTTCTGTACTTTCTTAAATAAACCTTTTCAGCTCCTGCTACCCATTGCACACTCACTGAGTTACAATTTATATTATTTTAATATGTGTAGACTTCTATTTAGGCTATATGCAGTGCCTTCAACTTTTCATTTAAGCTCCACAGTAAAATGGATTTCTAAAAAAAACTTTCTTTCCTCAATATGATTTTTGTTTTCCTACAACTCTTAAATACCCTTTTCCTGCCTTTGGCTTTCAATTATTTTCTGTCCTTATAAACAGGAAACAATATTAATATTTATACCTAAATTTTAAAGAACCCCTTTAGAACCAAGTAATGATGGAAAAAGCTGAGCTTCCTTACATGTATGGTCAATGCTACACGACCCTTCTTCAAACTGCTTGTTGACATCGTTATCAACGGTATTGAAATAAGGAAAAGACTTAGCAGAAAAAAGCAAGGGACAATTACTTCAAAGAAAAGGAAAAAGAATGCACAGAAGAACAATTTCCCTGAATATTACAGAACATCTTGCCCAGGAAAGAACACAAGGTTTCTTTGAAGATAACCAGAAAGGAACGGACAGTTCACTGATTCAGAACAGTGTTGGAGTGAGTATAAAGATCAATTAAACCTGGCCTTTGTCCAAAGGAAACTTTTCTAATATATGTTAAAGCAGTCCTAAGTAAGATATATGATTTTCCTGATCATTTAGAATCATCAGAAATACAATAACAAGGTAAGAAATTATCCATTAGCATTTTAATGAAACTGCATCAGTGCATTGACAGAACATTTTTGCTTTGCTTATCTCTATAAGAAGAGTCATAGACTCTGTCTTCTAATAGATGTAAATGCATTGGGATCTAACACTAGGTAACATTATAATTTATGATGGAAAATATTGAATCTAGCCGATTTTGCCACATGCTTTTCTATTTCCTAGAGGTGGTATTAAACCACATTTTTTATTGGGCTGGTGCCTCACGCCTGTAACCCCAGCACTTTGGGAGGCAGAGGCAGAAGGATTGCTTGATAGTAGGAGTTTGAGACCTGGGCAACATAGCAAAACTCAGTCTCAACAAAAAATTAAAAAATTAGCCAGGCATGGTGGTGCACACCTGTAGTCCCAGCTACTTGAGAGGCTGAGGCAGAAGATTGCTTGAGCCCAAGTTCCAGGCTACAATGATTTATGATCACACCTCTGTACTCCAGCCTGGATGACAGAGTGAGACTGTCTCTAAAATAAGTAAATGAATAAATCGCATTTCTGTACCTAAAAAGAGATTTGCATTTGCTCCAGGAAACTTTTCTGTATACATTTTATTAATGACCGTTACAAAAAGAAGTTTCCATGAATTTATATTAATCATTTCCATGTAGATTATCTTCTCCCAAATAGTAGAATAGATTTATATGTATCAGTACATTTAAATTCTGTTTCATTATTTCACAGAGTTTGCAGTAAACTTATTAAAGAAATAAATTAAATTTGTCCTTCAATTACTACAAAACTGCAGAGATAATTATGTTACCTAGTAGTTTGATGCTATATTTTGGATGACGATGCCTTTTAAATCATGAGATAGAATGAGATGCTTACATTGTATAAGAAAATGGAAGTATATCTTTACATCAAATAAAGATAAATGTGAACTCTAATAAAACGATTATCATAACCTTGTAATCTCAGCACTTTGAGAGGCTGAGATGGGCAGATCACGAGGTCAGGAGATCGAGACCATCCTGGCTAATACAGTGAAACCCCGTCTCTACTAAAAAATACGAAAGAAACAACAGGTGCTGGAGAGGATGTGGAGAAATAGGAGCACTTTTACACTGTTGGTGGGATTGTAAACTAGTTCAACCATTATGGAAAACAGTATGGCGATTCCTCAAGGATCTAGAACTAGATGTACCATATGACCCAGCCATCCCATTACTGGGTATATACCCAAAGGATTATAAATTATGCTGCTATAAAGACACATGCACATGTATGTTTATTGCAGCACTATTCACAATAGCAAAGACTTGGAATCAACCCAAATGTCCATCAGTGACAGATTGGATTAAGAAAATGTGGCACATATACACCATGGAATACTATGCAGCCATAAAAAAGGATGAGTTTGTGTCCTTTGTAGGGACATGGATGCAGCTGGAATCCATCATTCTTAGCAAACTATCACAAGAACAGAAAACCAAACACTGCATGTTCTCACTCATAGGTGGGAACTGAACAATGAGATCACTTGGACTCAGGAAGGGGAACATCACACACCGGGGCCTATCATGGGGAGCGGGGAGGGGGGAGGGATTGCATTGGGAGTTATACCTGATGTAAATGACGAGTTGATGGGTGCAGCACACCAACATGGCACAAGTATACATATGTAACAAACCTGCACGTTATGCACATGTACCCTACAACTTAAAGTATAATAATAATAAATAAATTTAAAAAAAAAGAAAAAAAAAGAAAAAAAAAAAACTAGCTGGGTGTGGTGGCCGGCGCCTATAGTCCCAGCTACTTGGGAGGCAGAGGCAGGAGAATGGCGTGATCCCGGGAGGCAGAGCTTGCAGTGAGCTGAAATCCGGCACTGCACTCCAGCTTGGGCGACAGAGCAAGACTCTGTCTCAAAAAAAAAAAAAAAAAAAAAAAAAGGAAACCAACAAGTTGCAAAATAGTTCTCCAAATACTTAGAATATTTTAGGATATCATTCTATAAAAAGCTCAACTTAAACTATTCAATTTGTACTATTTCTTTCTTGCAAATGTTTGGGTGAAAACCTGAACAGCTTCTGGTTGTTTTCATTATTCCTCTATACTTCCAGGTGGATCAAAGATTGAAATCTAACTGAAAATCAAATCCCAACATCCCAAACTTATCTCACCTGTGCCCCTAAGTTAATGATTAGAAATGACAGAAACTTGAACCCCTGAGATTCTTCTAACATACAAATCTACATACCTTCCAAAATCAGAAATATTTTTCATACTGAGAGGTCATTAGTATTTTCCATGGAGTCTTTATTCATAGGGTATACAGAGTTCTGTAATGTAAAAGGAAAATTAAAGAAAGATGATTATTGTAAGACAGAGTGCGTCAATGAAGAGATTTGAAAATTAAAACCACATAATGTATCTATCTTCTGTTTGTGCAAAGTACATAGAGATAAATCTTTTATATTCCAACAGAGGGAAATGTAAATACTAAGATAGTTATTTATATCACACAGGGTGCAACTAACTATGCTTCAAATTTTAAGCTTCCAACGGTTCCCTGATAGAAATCTAAAGCTGCCGAGACAATATAACAATCAGCTGACCAACTGATCTTATAATGGTAAGCCATCAGAATTCAATTTGGCTACTGCAAAGCCTGTAATTTAAACAGAACAATGCTGGGATTTTCATAAATTGAAGTTACAAGTAAGTGCCAAAAGAAGCTTATTTTTTATCATTTACACATTACATTGAGTTTTGGATGATTCTAATTTCTAAAATACAGTTTATTATTATTGTTTTTTTCTATTCTCTTACAGTCAGAAATCAATCTTTGATAGAACTCTGTAAAGATATCACTTTAATAAGAAAGTCACATATAATTAAATTTTTGTAAGATCACAATGAATTGCTAGAAGAAAATTCATAATTCTTTTGATAGCAGGGTTTAAATATCTTGATTTTCATTATCTGTATAGATGTATGTGTCAAATCATTTCTAAACAAATGGCTGGAAAGCCTCTTCTGTGCACCATCTTACATTTACATTTCTTCTGCCTAAACAGAAATAAAAAGCAGCCTAAAACTATAGAAAATTGGGTAGAGATATACATAATGATTATTGGAAGAAACAAAGATATCCACAAACACATGAAAAATAATACAACTAATAGCAAAACATAGATATAAATTTTATTGTGTCATTAATGCCCATCAATTTATCAAATATTTAAAAAATATAATTTTAGTACTAATAATGTTAGAGAAGTATCCTTATTCTTCCCTGAAAAGCAGTCTATAATAAGGACTATGGCCTTAAAAATTTGTTGTATCTACTTTTACTTAAAATATTAACTTCTATCCCTAATGAAATAATCACAGGTGTACACACGTTACAATATTTAATAATGATAATAATAATGATTACGAAGGCAGGTAACATTTTATAAACCATTGTCATGCTAACTTGTTAATTATTACAACAATCCTATTAAATATGTACTATTAGTATTCCTATTTTACTTATAGGAAAATTGAGGACCATAGGGTTTAAGTAACTTTCACACTTTCACAGCTGTTTAGAAGTGTATTCAGATTAGATACCTAGGAAGTTCTTGGAGACTATGTGCTATTACATACGATGTTATGTTAGGGATAACAATAATAACTGAAATAGCCATAATACCTTATAAGGGTGAAATACTTTACAAAAACTAGGAAATATAAGATGTGCAACAATTGAAATTTACTTTTTGAACATTTCTACTGATAGGACAAAGTGCTAGTATTTTATAAAATAAATATGAGATTAAAAAGGCATCTAAATATATTATCGATTATTTATAAATGTATGCATATATAAAATAGCAAGAAACTTATCTTTAGCAACTATTATTTATCCTCAAGATGGTATGGTCTTTGTTCAACAAAGTACCCTGATAATTGTCTAAGTATAGATTATGAGGCACTGATGTCATTACAAGGTAGGGGCCAAGAAAATCATTGGTAAATCACAGTACAGAAGACAATAATTAATATATATTTATATTTATATATTAATGTATAGGATTTTAGGGTGGGAGAAGAATGACATTAAAGCAAAGAAAAGTCAAGATAAAAGAAGTGGAAAAATAATTGGAAAAATAAGAATAAAAGAGATGAAAGAGAAAGAAAATGAAATCAAAACAAATAAAAGGCAACGGAGACTTGCAAGAGGCTAGAGTCAAGTCAATGAGAATTTTTGTAAAAAGCAATATTTAATTTTAATGTTTTTGTTTTGTGGTTGCTATAGTGAAATTACATCTATTTCTCCTAAAACTGAAGTACATAAAAGTCAAAGCACAGCTGCCTTGTATTAGTTTTGTTTTTGTTTTTCTTCTCATTTTAGTTTGATAGGATGAGTTAGCAATAAGAAATATCCTCAGACCCGACAGATCCCACTCAGGTGTATTGTCAAATGCCACTTTTTCAGTTACATCTTCCCAGATACCATTTTAGAAATTGCAGTCTGGGTGTGGTGACTCATGCCTGTAATCCCAGCACTTTGGGAGGCCAAGATGGGCAGATCCCAAGGTCAGGCGTTTGCGACCAGCCTGACCAACATGGTGAAACCCCGTCTCTACTAAAAATACAAAAAATTAGCTGGGCGTGGTGGTGGGCGCCTGTAATCCCAGCTACTTGGGAGGCTGAGGCAGGAGAATCACTTCAACTCAAGAGGCGGAGCAAAAAAAAAAAGAAAAAAGAAAAATTGCAGCCTCCAATTCTGTAACTGTTCCTCTAGTCTCCTGTTTTATTTTTCTCTATAATACTGAATGTCATGTGAAATATGACTTACTTGTACTTGTTCATCTTTTTTCTGCCCCACATCCTTTTCACCACCCCTGGAATACAACTTGACAAGAATGGGATTCCATCTATCTTTCTCACTGTAGTTTCCCTAGTGTCTTAACAGTGCCTAACACAGCACTGGCATTCACTGAATATTTTTTGAAGTAATGAAAGGATGATTATTAATGCTGGGGTGAGCAGATGCAGGGTAGAGAAAATGAACTCAACAGAAGGCAGTAATCAAAGCCAGAAATAACTAGAAAAAGAAAAGAAAGACAGGAAGAAAAAAGGAAAGAAAAATAAATTTCTCCCAGGAATTCACTAAATTCTTGGGAAGATATCATCAGATATACCACAGAATAGGGGAACACTGTTTGCCATATTCTTTCCTGAGTCTTATGAGGAAGAGTCAATCTAGGTAGCATATGAAATGGAGATATAACTAGAGGGTATAAAAAAATGTTGCTAGTCATTATCTGTCTCTTATGAGCCATTTTTTTAAATTCCATTTTTCTTTCTATATATATTCCCATTAAACATAAACATGTATTACTTTTAAACAGAAAAATATCAAGAAAGAGAAAATATCTGCAAACATCCTCAAATGTGAGATAAAGAATTGAAACCTTTCTCTTTACCTTCTTCATCTTTATCCGTTTAAAAGTTGAACTTTAAGAGAGGCATAGTAATTTCAGCTTCAGTAATGGAGGGCTTGAACACATGATTATTAAACAGCAAACCCACATATAACGTGGAGCCAAAGAATCTTCTTCCAAATCCTTATAAAAGTATAAGAGGAATGATTGACCTGCCACAGAGAATTCAGTGAGAACTAGCCTAACCACTCACAGTAATGTTTTTCCTAATTAAGAAACATTACTCTGCCATGAATCCTTCCAATTATAGATCTGTTTTTGTTTTCTCCTTCTTTACCCCATTATATTGATTATTTTCATTGAAATATACTCAATTTCTCAGAAGATTCTCATAAAACATACAAAGGCATGCAGTCTTAATTTAATTAAGTATGGTGTATCTTAAACTTTGAAATCTATTGAGTCTAAACACTGCACGATGACAACTTAGAAAGTATGGCAATTGGACTTTATTTAGCTTCTATGAAAATTCCCCATCATATATTTGCTTTCTGGATTAGTCTGTTCAGGCTGGTATAAAAACCATACACTAAGTGGCTTACAAACAACAGATATTTATTACAGTTCCGTTGGCTGGAATTTACCATCAGTCTTGGCAGATTTGGTGTCTAGTTTCCCTGTTCATGGATGCTTCTCCCTCTGTCCTCACACAGCAGAAGGTGTGTGGGGGTTCTTTGAGGTTTGTTTTATAGGAGAGCATTATAATTCACTCATGTGGGCTCCACCTTAATGACCTAATCACCTACTTAAAGTTCCATCTTCTAATATCACCTTGGGAGTTAGGATTTCATTATATAAATTTTAGGAGGACACAAACATTGCTTATAGCATTCTTCATTTTCAGATTGTCATTCCAGTAGCTTCGTTATTTGTTATGTATTGCTCATTCATCCAGTTATTTATTAAATGAGCCAATACTTGTTGAACATGTTCACACAAAATGAAGTAGAGGAGCTCATATTCATTATGAGTATTCAAGATATTCACATATGAAGCAGTTAATCAAGACCAGTAATAGTGTATTGAGCATCATTAAGAGTGTGTAAATAAGACTAAGTTTCAATTCGTCTGTCATCACATCAAACAAAATGGATGAAAATATTTAAACCATGTTTTGGAGAGTATTTCAGTAACAGTATGTCTTTAAATATAGGCTATGTGGTACAGGGGAACTCGGAAGGACTTTGAGGCATTTCATAGTGAAATACAGTCACATAGTGAAATGATCATGACTGAAAATACAGAAAGACTCTGTGTAATTAGTAATTCAAAGGAGTGGTTTAAACCCCCTTGGAAGAGAAAACACACAATTGTTTCCACGATGATTTCCAAAGCAATCCAGAAGAAGATTCGCTAGGAATTGCAGATGTTGGTTTGTTCCCAAGGCGCTTTTTGCCTGGGCAACTCTAGGGAGTGCGCTGCGCATTGCAAAGCAGCAGGGGTTTCTTTAGGCTGTGGTTCTAATTCACCTGAGCAGGGCTGGGAAGGCCAGGAAGCAGATAATAAGCAGGAGGCTTTCCAGGAGGAACAGGGTTGGAGGAGATAGGACCTCTTAACTATCCAAAAAGAATACAAATAGAAGCATAGAAAAAACTCTGAAATAGGTCAGATTGTGTTAGATATTGGTTTTAGAATTCACAATGTATCTGTTCTTGAAAAAAATTATTTGAACTCCTTGATTCTTTTCGTTGCTATGTGAAAAGAGGAAATAGTTTTAATTTCTCAGGGTTCCCATTTGGTAAGTATCTGCCTTCAGCACACAATAACAATGATGACTATTGTTATTACCAGATTACATGACGATTTTAAAATTGTTGTCCATATGTAGATTTCAGAGGAGTAAATCCGAAGTTCTGTTATGGAATAACATAGAAGTGACCTGTCTCATACAGAGGAAGTGTCTATTCCACTGGCATTTCTTTCTAGTAGGTTCAGATCAGTTTATGTCTCAAGACAAGAGCATTCATTTTGGTTGAGCTGCAGCTTTCTGACACTTGAGGAGTCTAAATATCCAGACTCATCAAATATGGGACATGATGGTTAATTTCTCTCTCTCTCTCTCTCTCTCTCTCTCTCTCTCTGTCTCTCTCCACCAATAGGATGGACATATGCTTCCAATTGGTTGAATCTATTTATCTGGAGAATCCTGAAATAGGAGGAAAAGTAAGAGAAAATGACAGGTACAGCATTAGAACTTTAATAACTTTAGTAATTAAATTTTATAAATTATTGAAGTTATATATTTTATTAAAATATACATCATAGTCATTATTCTGTCATTATCTTTTCCTGGAATCTGATGGCTAAGAATGACTGTATTTTAGGGTTGGAAAGTACACAGAGAGTTATTCATCAACCCATTTTTTTTTTTTTTTTTTTTATTGAATAAAGGCAGTTGACTGGACAAGATTATGAAGGTCTCCCGACTTTCTATCCGTTAGCTCTTATAAGACCTGACACATAAGGCCTGATGCTATTGGCAAAAGTAAAGCATGGCAGAGTTTGACTTTGAGGACTTTAAAAGTGCTTCAAAGGGTCACTATTTATCAACTTATTTGCTGACTTATCTTGGCTTGGCTGGAAGGGATATTTAACTGCTGAAGCACATAGCTGAGGCAATTGAAATTTATGATATTTTTGTAGGTCACCTTTAACATAATTAAACAGGAGTTAATTATACATATATTTTATTCTACAGGTAATAAAGACAAGTAAAGTAGGTAGTCCATTCATTACATTTATAAATTATTTTTAGGCTCAAAATATCAAATGTACATATCACTTCTTAAAGCTTCCATTACATTCGGGTTTAGATTAGGCAACTGTCCAAAATCTACAAGGAATATGAAGAAAGCTTTTGGATTTTATTATTAGCTCTTTCACTTCCTGAACAAACTTAATCTCTCCTCTTCTATGTACATCTTCACCTTAAGAGAAAACATATTTCAAGAAGAAAAAAAAATCATGCCTCTTCAAATAAAATTAAACCACAACTGCTATATTCTTTTCTGTACCTATTTTTGATACTAAATTAAATTCTTAGTATAATATTTTCAGCTTCTGACTAATTTCTAGCTCTTTCCTGAAAAGAAACTAAACTTATTGTTTTTGTTTTTAATTTCCACCCATCTCATAGATTTCTAAAAGCACTTCAAAATTCTCCTATATGACACCTGTCTAAGAGGTTACAATAAAGTTTCCTTTTCTACCTCATCCTTATTCTTAGACATGATTTCTTTATTTATCCTTTTCATTCAATAACTCACAATAGGACACAGTATGATTTTTTAAAAGCCTATGTGTCTATATGTTCATTTTAGCTAAGAAAACTGCCGCCTTTTATTTTGAAGTTTGGCCTCATTTATCATCATCTTTTAAGGTTCAGATAATCTTCCATAGCATAAAACTTGTATTAATTAAGTTGGAGTAGTAAAAGCAAGAACAGATGTTGTGTCCAGGAGGGAATTTTGATTAAAAAAAATAGAGTGGAGAAACATCATTAAATTAATAGAATTAATAGTGCTCTGAAGTCAAGTATTATTGTTTTAATTTCTGCCTCAGAATACCATTTTGCCTTTGTTACAACATAGGTTGATAGTGCAAGGATCATAACATAGTAATAGAATTTTAATAAGTGAAAGTACAAAGCCATTATTTTATCTACCCAGAAAACACACAGTATCATTGATAAGAAAACTATTTCAATGGAAGTTTTGCATTTAAAATAGGTTTGTAATGGTCTAAAGACACAGTATTTGCTGCCAGGATTCTGAAAATGTTATTGTTATATTTTATAATTTGGGCATAATATGGGATATTTAGTAAGTAAAAATAGAACTGATTGATTAAAAAATTAAAATGCTTAATTTAACACGATTGATAAATTCATGGCCTTTAAATCTATTGTTCCTACTTAAATATTTAATATTCATCAGTAATTCTTTTTAGGTAATTACATGTGCTTCAAATTACATGTGCTTCAAATTAAACTGATTTACAATTATTTTATCTTCAATATAGACAGTTATTGTTAATATAAAATAGGATTATTTTTGTGAATCTGAATGCTATTATTATATCATGGCTAAATAACTGTCACCTCTTTATTCCGGAGTCCCCTTAAGCCCTGTGGTCTCTGGTTCCAATTATCCAAATTAATTAATTAGTTCATCTCCAATTGCCAAGGTAATCAAAGTCAAAATCCATAGAAGAGATCATGGAGAATATAAGTGAATCTGTTTATTTATTTACGTTTGAGTTGTTCAAAAAGTCCTTGATGGCTGTGAAGAAAGTTTCAGACCTTTTAGTCCATCTTGTCAGATAAACTTTTCAGAGACCCCTCTAATTACCCAAATGGAAATACACAGAAATAATTGAAAGCTTAAATAAATAAAAATATAAATATTCTTATGCCAAGCTCATTGGTTTTCAATGTTGCACTAAAAGAATGGGAGGCCTGTGCTGAGCTTCTAAGCCTGGTATAATATTTCCCTTACCTTCATGAAACACAAAACACTTTTTATTGGGCAACCAAATCATGCCAATAGCTTAGATTGCATTGGCAAACTCTTAGAATAGGGCTTCCGTTTGTATTTCAGCAACTGAGAATTTGAACTTCTGGGTAAGAATACAAAAAAAAATTTTTAAAGTTAAATAAAGTTAAAAAAATTTAAAGTTTATGAAATAAAGAAGTTACAGTAAGATAAGGTTTGCGTATTATTTAACAAAAAGAGTTTAAAAATAAATGTAGTGTAGCCTAACCATACAGTGTTTACAAAGTTTATGGTAGTGTTCAATAAAATCGTAGGCCTTCCCATTCACTCACTGATCACTCACCCAGATCACTCACTGATCACACCTGGTGGGCTGTGGCAAAGACAAACTCAACCTGCCCAAACTAAACCAAGTCATCCCCTCCTGTTATCTCCACAGAGTGACCTTTTTCCAGTGTGTCTTATTTGCATAAATGTAATAATAATCCACTCAGCTCTGTAATGAAGAAAATGCAAAGTCATCAATGACACCTGTGTGTTGCTCGTCACCCCTTTTGCTATACATTTTTAAAATCTGCCAGCTTTTTTCCCCAAATGTTTTTTACATATATGTATTTCTCTGCATATCCATCACCACTGTGCTTGAGAAACTATCATTATTCTCCTCCCTGGATAACTGAAATAGTCTCCTAGTTGGTTTCATCACATTATAATACGGAACTTAAGCCAGAGTGATCTTTCAAAATCTAAGTATGACTATTTCAGATCTTAGTGTCAGCATGTTCAGAGTATGACAAGAGGATAAAGTATCTATCTTAAATGGATCCCAACAATCAAGCATAGTTTTGCCTCTTAATTCCAAGTGACAGAAAATAGTTTGACATAAAAAAAAATGTATTAAAATATATTGGGTAGCTCACAGAATTTTCCGAAGAGACAGAGAGCAAAGCCCACATGCTATGCCACTAGCAACAGTAACCAAGATCACACCACAGAATTGATGTCATAGAGATACTTTTGCTGCCAATGCTGAGAATAAAGACTTTATTGTCAGATACAGGACACCATTGATAACTGATCATGAGACACTGATTTCAAAACTGTTCCTGGAAACTAGATATAGCTGCTACTGTTCACATCACTCTTCAGCTGGAAAGAGGTCTAAGACATTACTAATTATTCCTGCTCTGGCTTCTGATTAACATAGTGATGGACACTGATTCGTATAATCTAATCCATATGTACAGGTCCTCTAGATTTGAGAGAGTAGGGAAATTGTATGGAATTATGAACTTCCATGATGAGAAACAGGATTATCCCAGTGAGGTTATTTCACAATTGGGATGCATTTCAGACCAGTTGACAGAAGGATTAGAAAATGTTCAGTTAATTTATCTACCTTTTTTCGATTTATATAACCATTTTACAGATATTGTCAATATCTTATAGTCCCTCTCATTTTTAAAGATCCTTCTTGTCTCAAATGTTTTGCGCATTCAAATCTCCATCCTTTAAGCCTTCAACCTTCCATTTTACACTTGGTAAACTCAACTGACCCTTTAGGTCCAAGCTTAGGCATCAGTATCTCATAGTGATAACTTCCAGTTAGTTAAAGACCTTCAGAGATATACTCTCACTCAAACATTTGTCACAACTTTAGTTTTACAATTTTTGGCACATTCTATTGACATACTACACATTTCATAATTATCAGGGAACATGGTTGTGCTTACACAAATTGGGTGTTATCAGGATGTAGATTGTTGTGTGGCAGAGAGAAGATGCTCAATAAATATTTGTTGAATTAGGTAATGAATCAATTATTTTCTAAAAACGAATTTATAAGTTCTTGACTATAGTGTCTGCATATGTATTAGTTATCTAGAGCTTCCTTAACAAGTGTCCACAGACTTGGAGGATTAAACCAACAGAGATATTTATTCTCTCAGGTCTGGAGTCCCAGAAGTTCAAAATCAAAGTGTCAGCAGGTGGTTTCTTCTGGTGGTTCTTAGGAAGAATCTATTTAGTACCTCTCATCTAGCTAGCTTCTAGTGGCTCCCAGAAATTCTTGACATTCCTTGATATATAAACATATGACTTCAATCACTGCCTTTATTTTCACATAAATTTTTGTCTTCTGTGTGCCACTGTGTCTCAAATTTCCCCCTTCAATTTTCCATTTTTATACAAGAACACAAGTCATTGGATTTATGACACACACTCAATATAGGATGATCTTATCCTCAGAATCTTAACTCAATTATATTTGCAAATATTCTACGTCCAGATTAGGTCACATTTACAGGAACTGGGGATTCTAAATGGGATATATCTTTTTTAGGAAACATGTTCCAAACCACTATATTCCACCTTCTGTCCCACAGTATTTCATATCTGTCCCACGTGAAAAATAAATTCACTCCATTCAACAGTCCTAAAAGTCTTAATTCATTCCAGCATCAACTCAAGTGCAAAATCTCATAAATCATCAATTCAAAATGTTCCATATACCATCTAAGTCAGGTATATAGGTGAGACTCTGAATATGGCCAATCTTTGGGTAAAATTCCTGTTCATCTATGGACTTGTTGACTAGAAAACAAGCTATATCCTTCCAAAATGGAGTGATGGAGAGACATAGAGTTAAAATTTTTATTCTATTAGGGAAGCAGTAGCCCAGGAGAGCCAGGGTGACACCATTTAAAAAATGACCTCATCTTAAAACTAGCAAAACACATTCTTTGCTGGCCATTATCAATGGTCATAAGATGTTTACAGTTAAAGAAGTAGCTTAATAATGCCTGTGAGGACAAACTCCTACAATAGCAAAATGTCCAGCTGTCCTGATAGCACATAATAATATATGCTTTTAAAGGTTATTATAGTCATGTTTGAAGTGCTTGTTCATGAATATGCCAAGGGTGACTCACTTTAAATCAACAAATTAATAAATTTGGTCACAATCTCAGTGTACTCACACACAGAGTTCAGCTTTCATATATATAAGACCCCGATTTAAGTCATTAAAACAGAGACAGCACATTCTTCTTGCTTTCTGAGGATGCTCTACTCTAACTGGGTAGCTTTCGATGAATTATATCTTATTCCTGTACTCTGCAGCTTGAATGAATTTTTTCCCTGTTTGAGATTCAAGAACCCTGTCTTGAGGTCTGGATTGGAATCCTTTTTTAGCAACAATTCCAAAAGGGAGAAATCAGAAGAAATTTTTAAAATTCATTGGTCCTAAGGGAGTGTGAACTCAGAAGGACAAGTTCTAGTAGGTTTCAAAGACTGAGATAATCCTCCGTGATTAGGCCTTTATCCCCTGAGCACGTAGAGGTTCCCTTAGCCCCAACTTCTGGGCATGCCTCTCTGCCCTTTGCCTCTGTGTCTGTGACTCTGCTTTTGATGTCATTATTTCTTTTTTCTTGAAAGTTAGTACATGCTCACAGCCAAATAGCTCTATCAGCATGTTTTCTGCCTGTAGAATCCTAGAAGTCTAGCACCCTTCTTTTACTATGTCCCATCTCTGCCCCTTTCAATACAGCTTGGCAACGTTTTTGGAGGTATAACATTCCCCGAAGCATTGTGTGTCTTCTGTGCATGTCAAAGTGATATGTAACAGTAGACTAGCTGGTCGCCCAAAGATCCTCCCTGGATAACCCCATCTCTGTCCGTGGCTTATGTTGAGATGGCTGATGGGATCCTTGAGTCATACACCTAGTCTCTTCAGCCAAAGGTTTTCTGGGCACACGATTGGCCTTCTGGCCAGAGCACACTTTCTCAGCAGTGAATTTCCTAACTTTAGAATCCCTTGCAATCCAGATAGGCCAATAACTTCCAAAGTTATCAAGTCTCTTTCCTTTTTGCTTATGGTTTCTTCCTCAATTTCTCTCTTTCTTCTCAGACTTTATTATGAGTAGCAAGAAGAAACCAGAGCTTCCACACTTTGCTTGGAAATATTAGCTAAATATCCAAATTCCCTGCTTACAATATATGCTTTCTGTCCAACTCTGAAATATAATTCAGCTAACATTTGTGTAATTGTATGACAAGGGTTGCCTTCCCTACAGTTTCCAATAATATAATAATATGTTCCTCATTTTATTATGAGATCTCACCAAAAGCATCTTTAAAATCCACATTTCCACCTCTAGTCACTTCAAGCCAATCTATGTATAATTTTTTATCATGTATCTCAAAATACTTCCAGCCCCTATCTATATTGTCCAATTTCATACTCACTTCCATATGTTTGATATTTGTCACAAAAGCTCACCTTTCTGTGTACCAAAATCTGCTCATTTCCTAGGACTACCATAAAAATGTACCAGAAACTTGGTAACTGACATTTTTCCTCTCACCGTTCTGGAAGCCAGAAGTTCAAATGCAAGGTGTTTATGTAGGGTTGTTTCCTTCTGGAAACTCTAAGAAAGAATTCGCTATATGCTTTTCTCTTAGCTTCTGGTGGTTGAGGGAAATCCTCTCTGCTTCTTGGCTTCACATCACTTTAATTTCTGCCTCAGTCTTCACATGGCTGTCTTTCTTTTTGCCTCTTTATTTCAAGTCACCCCCCTTTTCCCTTATAAAAACACGTGTCATTGGATTTAGGGCCTACTGTAAATCCAAGACGATCTTATTTGGGGAACCTTGGCTTAATTATATATGCAAAGATTCTATTTCCAAGTATGGTCACATTCACTACAGAAGATAATACTTGAAAATGTTATAATTGTTTTGAAAAACAGAGTAAAAATGTGTAAATACATATAGCTATACACTCATAACTATGTATATATACACACATAAAACTATATATGAATATCTATGCATATATATCTGTGCATATATATGTGTACATACATATGTGCTTATGTATATTATATATGTACATACATATGTACATACATATGTGCTTATGTATATTATATAATATATTATATATAATATACATAATATATGATTTAATTTATAAATATATAAAATATAATTTATAAAAGCTAAAATATAAAATATAATTCTTAGGAATGTGCTCTATATAATAGGGTATATATAAGATACATAATATATATTTGATATAATATATATATTTATATATATTATATTATATATTATATATTATAATATATATTATATCAAATATATATCATGTATAATATATAATTATAATATATCATGTATAATCTATAATATATTATATCATGTATAATCTATAATATATTATATCATGTATAATCTATAATATATTATAATATATCACGTATAATCTATAATATATTATATCAAGTATAATATATAATATATAATATAATATATCATGTATAATATATAATTTATATGTATAATTTATAATTATATGTATAATATATCATTTATATGTATAATATATAATTTATTATATAAATATTACATATTCTATATATTACATTATACATGATATATTATAATATATTATATCATATATGATATATTATAATAGATATAATATATATCCATATTATATCAATATATCATATATGATATATTATAATAGATATCCATATATCCATATATCTTATATAGAATATAACCATATTATATATGATATAATATATTATAATATATCATGTATAATATATAATATATATTATAATATATAATATTATATATAATAAATATAAATAAATTATAAATAAAAATCAATAATTTTATATTTTAGCATTTATAGATTATATTTTATATATTTATAAATTAAATCATATATTATGTGTTATAATATATGTATATTATAATATATATTTATAGTATAATAATTATATACAATATATAATATGTAAAATATTATGTATATTATATATATCCTATTATATATAGAACAATCCTAGGAAGAATTATATTTTATATTTTAGCATTTATAAATTATATTTTATATATTTATAAATTAAATCACGTTTTATCATAGATGTGCATAGTTAATTTGATTATAAGCTTCTTTTCTTTCCAAAGTCTGTTATTAAAATGCAAAATTTCTTTGAATGAGGGAAGTATGATAATTTAAATAATCTTGACTCATTGGTTAATGGACCAAAATCAACAAGAGAAAAATTATTAAAAATATTATGTCAATTGCATGTGTGTATGTGGAATAAATGTGGCTACATGAGTGCTTATATAGGTGCGATTTTAAAACCGATCATTTTTAGAATGGAATGCACTAGTTTAGAGAAGTCTATGTGAGAAATATCCAAAGATATAACTTGGCCACATTTAAGTATGTCAGCCATGTAGAAAATCTTAAAAAAAAAAAAAAAAAAAATCTTGCATTGTTATACATAATTTTATACCATAAGTAGCAGATCTTTCTGTGTTCTTGTAAGTCAGTTTACTTCTGAATCACTGTGTTTATAAAACACAGAGCACCAGAGTTTATGATGGGCATTGAGGCAGCATGGCATATGGAAATAAATTAATTAATACTTTTGAGAAGGGGTCTCACTCTGTCACCCAGGCTGGAGTACAGTGGCATCAACACAGCTCACTGCAGCCTCAGCCTCTTGGGTTCAAGTGAGTCTCCCATGTCAGCCTCCCCAGTAATTGGAAACGCAGGTGCATGTCACCAAGACTGGTTAATTTTTTAAAATTTTCTATAGAGATGGGGCCTTGCCATGTTGCCAGGCTGGCCTTGAATGCCTGGGCTAAAGCAATCCTCCTGCCTTGGTCTCCCAAAGTGCTGAGATTACAGGTGTGAGCCAGTTCGCCCAGTTGACATTAAGTTATTTTTGAAAATTTGAAATGATTCCAGGCAGTTGGGTGGAAAGTTATAGATATTCTATGTTGGGCCAGAGGAAACAACCACTGAAAACTGTATTATTTTGTATTGCTATCATTTTTATTTACCACAAATTTGACACCTTAAAACAACATAAATTATTTTATAATTCTGTGTTTCACAAATTAGGGGGGGCTTGGCTGTTCCCTTTGCTTTGGTTCTCATGAGAAAGGTCACTATAGGCTCTTATCTGAAGGTTCTGCAGAGGAATTCACTTCCTGGCTTTTTCAGGTGGTTTTCAGAATTCACTGTCATACAGTGTTAGGACTAAGTACTTGTTAGCTCACTTGTTTTAACTGGGCGCTGTTGTCAGGCTCCAGGAGCCTAAGGCACTCCCCAGCCTATGGGTTCTTCATCTTCAAAGCCAGCAATGACAAATAGAGCCCTTTTTATGCTTCAGATTTCTCTGACCTCCACTTTGGCTCCATGTGTCTTGCTTCTGGCTAGAAAAAGTTCTCTGCTTTTAAGGCCTCATGTGATTAATCATCTACAACCTACCCATCTCAAAGTCCTGAACCTTAATCACACCTGCAAAGTCCTTTTCCCATGTAACAGGACATATTTACAAGTTCTAGGGATTAGGATGTGACTATTTTTTTGCAGAGTCATTTTGCTACCACAGCCATAAAGATGAGTTGCAGAAAAGCAGTTTTTGGTTCAATATGAAAAACACCTTTCAAAAAAAGAATTCTGTCCAACACTGGGAATTTATTTGCTTTAAAGTGAGCTTTCCTTATCAGAATTGTTCAACAACATGGTAAGTGCCCATTTTTCAGATTCTGAGAGATCAATATTTCTGTCTTCAGACCCATAAGTAAGGCATTTATTCAATTCTGTAGTTTATTAAGCACATTTAAAGTTCCTTCTAATAAATATTTCCTTGCTTCAGTATTGCAATTATTTGGAAATCTTCTCACATTTAGAAAAACTTATATTTCCCAAGTGTCTCTTGCATTTTTTTCATACTTCTGCTATACTTAACAGATAAGAAAATTGTTCTTATTTTTCCAATCATAGGCCAGAGTTCAAAGGTGGGTGGGAATCCAAGGAGTTCTCCCAGCCTAATTTACTTCTGTTCTGAAAGTGACTTTAAATTTAAATTAGCTGTCTCCTACATTAAAAAGCAAATGAAGACTTGGAATTTTGCCATGAATTTAGCTTTTATCTCAACTTTCAGACCTTTAAACTCTAGTTTATCTAAGCTTTATCTTGCATTACATGATTTCAGAAGAATAAGCACAGAATAACTATATGTGCAAAAAAAAAAAAAAGACTCATAATTATATCACCTACTGTTTATAACACTATGTGTTATTTCCTAAAATGACACTGAAATAAATCTGTAAAAGATGAACTTCTAACTTATTTCTATTGTCAATACACAGGTTTTAAAAAATACTTTATTGACACTGGAAATAATTATCCTGGGAAAGAAAGTGATAACCTTTAAAATGTCAAGCTGTTTAAACTTTCAAACATTAAAAGCATACTATTTGTGAGATTCTGCCAAGAATTTTTTTTTTTTTTTTTTTTTTTTTGAGACAGAGTCTCGCTCTGTAGCCCAGGCTGGAGTGCAGTGGCCGGATCTCTGCTCACTGCAAGCTCCGCCTCCCGGGTTCACGCCATTCTCCGGCCTCAGCCTCCCGAGTAGCTGGGACTACAGGCGCCCGCCATCTCGCCCGGCTATTTTTTGTATTTCTTAGTAGAGACGGGGTTTCACTGTGTTCGCCAGGATGGTCTCGATCTCCTGACCTCGTGATCCGCCCATCTCGGCCTCCCAAAGTGCTGGGATTACAGGCTTGAGCCACCGCGCCCGGCCAAGAATATTTAACTAATAAGAGCTCTACAATCATGTACTGACAGTAGGCTGACAAGCTCTAAGCCAGAGCAGAATCAAGGCTGCTTAGAACCTTGTGGCAATTATCTTTGTAAGTCATACAATGATCTCCTCAATGTCATGTTTGCAGGAAGAATGGGAGGAGATACCTTAATGCGATATGCAGTGCCAGTGTTAGAGGGCTTTAAATTATGACTGACATTAATAAGTGGTGGCAGACTAGTGGGATATATCATGAAACCAGAATTAGAAAAATTTTAGACATTTTTCAGTGGAGTTTCAAAAATGCCTTTATCTTTAAATAACAAGAATCCTTGCCCAACATGTAAATTTCTCTGTGTTGAATCATAGCTAAATTTCATTCTGGTTTTTTTTTTTTTTTTCCACTTTGGTAAGGAATTTGATATGTTGCACAAGTCAATGAACAGTTGAACTGAAATGAACACAGCCTGTCACTTCGACAATCCATCTCCGTGGAAAATAATGAAGCTGGAATAAAAAAGGAAACAAAACATATTTCTTGTCTGTCAACTGTCAGGGTGTTTATTTGTTTCTTTAAGCATAGCACTCAGATAATAGCAGGGAAAACAGGTTTTCACTTATAATGTTGTTTAATAAAGAATTTGGGCCAATTGAGCATATTTTCCATTTACCTCTCAGGCAATTCCAGAATAAAATTCTTTCATAATTTTAAGGAAGTGAGAAAACCTTTTCTTCAAATTGTCCTACTCTTATCAGAAGGCAAAATAAACCAAAACATTTTTGAAAAAGTCAACTAAATGAATATACTTGAAAGAAATAAAAGACACTAACATGCTTTTCTGCACTTACAGTTTTAGGCCTAATTATGGTTGATGTCAATGAAAGCAAAACCATGTTGTTTAACCTAAAATATCTTCTATCATTTGTTTTAACTGCCTTCAAACCTGGTAATTACTTAAATGGGAGAACAACATGATTTGTGTAGACGTTCTTGTCATGTGAACGAAAAATCGGTACTAAAGTTCACCCATCCTCACATATTTCCATCACAAAAGCCACTAAAATGAGCTACTCAAATCATCCCACTTGGAGCCCTCCATTCCTTCAGGAACTACTTTATGTTCTAAGGGTCTAAAGGTACAAATTAGGAACTGGGAAACGAATGAGGTAACATATTGTAGGCAGTAGAGGTGATTTTCTTGTAAATTACAATCAGATTCATTGTACCAGATACTCTGCCCTTATTAGGATGCAACTTTGAAGAAAGCCAGGACTTTTGTGGCCAGTTTGCACATACACTCAGCCCTCATGTCTGTGGGTTTTGTTTGCATCTGTGGATTCAACCAAGCAGAGATTGAAAATATTCTGGAAAAGAAAATGTTTCTGTACTGAAAATGTATACACATTTTTTCTTGTTATTATTTCCTAAACAATACAGTATTAACACCTATTTACATAGAATTTACCCTGTATTAGATATTTTAAGTAACCTAGTGACGATTTAAAGTATTTGGGAAGATGTGCTTAGGTTCTATGCAAATATTATGGCATTTTATATGGGACTTGAGCATCCTTGAATTTGATGTCCAAGGATTTTGTCATCTGCAGAAGGTCCTAGAACCAATCCCCTGCTAATACCAAGGAATAATGTGAAGGTCCTTTATCCTGTTGAAATTTCTCCATCTGCAGACATTTGACTTTTGAACTGTATGCTCAAAATTATCTTTCTGCATGTCTTCAGAATATATCAAGCTCCACATAATGCTACTCTTTAAATCCCAGTTCTTGCCCTTCTTAAATGTAGGCTTTGTTGTTATAGTCACTCAACGTTTCCCTCCATTTCCTAACACAATATTACCTTTTCTTTCTTTTTTCTCCATTGCTTTTCTACTATATCAAGGCATAACATTTGTCTGATTATTCTCTCCTGGTTTTCTAAGTTTTATCCTAATTTTACCATTAAATCACAAAAAAATAATGTTTTATACTCTATCTTAAAATATATGGCTAATATTCATTAATACTTAATGTAAATGTATTACTCCTCTAGACCTTTCTTAGGAATGTCTCAGAAGCTGTTTGTTTATGTCAACATGAATATCATCTGAGATTTCAGAAGAAACAGAATACATAATGTATACCTTTAGTTTTGAGTTAAATTAGTATCATGTTCACACCCCGTAAACAATTAATTCTCTAAGGAGTTGGCTCTCTCATTGAAATGGTAGGTTAGAAATAAACTACATACAGGAATCTGTAAACTAATTATGTTTATTATTTTTGTTATATCTAAGTCTTCAAATAGTTTTCTTTTAATTAAAAAAATTGGTTATTCTAGAAAAATACTTTTTTTCCATCCAGTTAAATTGAAATAAAACTATAGAAGAAGTATGTAGTTTGTGATTCTATTCTCTTTAATCAGAATGATGCTACTGCTTTCTTTCTAAAAAGTCAAGCAGCCAGGCAAGAAAAACCAGAAACCACATTGTCAACTTTACTGTCTAATGTGAAGGACCTCAGGAATTAGGAATTACTCTAATTGTATCCAGAGGATAGATATGTCTCATCAAATACTCTACTGTGGCTGCTTCTGTGAAATGTATACATTTTAGGATCATTGCACTGCATCATATTGCATTATACACTCATTTCTTGAGGAGCTAAATGCACATGAAGATATTAAAATACCTGAGAAGACCTGTAGTAAGGAAATCTACTTTAAATCATTCTGAAAGTTATTTGATGATAAGCCTTCTCTTGCACCTTATGTTCAAAATCAGTATTCACAAAACATCTCACAAAACAAAACACTTATAAAATAAAAATAAAGCTGGAGTTCTGAGGTCAGAGTACCTTGATTCATAAGAAATGAACAAAGCACAACAAAAAACCCAACTATCTCAGAAGTCATTAGTTTGATTCTTAGCCAGTAATTTACCTACCTTTGAACTTTAATGTCCTTATCTTCAGAATGAGTACCATGTAAATGATACCTACCTAACACGGAAACTGTTAAAGATTAAACAATCATGCAGAATAATTGTAAACTACAAATGACCAAGCAATTGGTTAGAATAGGGAAATGTTGTATATTTTGATGTATAGTTTTGGGGTCAGACAGAAATCTGCCATTTACTACCTATGTAGCGTTATGCAAACATCTTTCCATCTGTGAACATGAGTTTCCTCATTGCTAAACTGAGATTAATAATATTTAACTTCAATGGTAAGAATTAGAAATAAAAGGTTACAAATTGTATAATACAGTTGTTTTCAGCATATTATAATTTAATCTGGAATTTTATTGTGAAAATGTGTATTATTTGTTATGAAAATGGTATAAGAGATGTGGAAAAGTAGCAAAATACATGTGTAATCAGAAACCTGGTAAAAACGTAATATTTCATTTTCCTCACAGTATGAAAGAATAAGTTGCTAGTGGATTTTGTGTTTTCTTAGGAAAAAGGATAGGCTGTGTGCAGTGGCTCACACCTATAATCCCACCAATTTGGGAGGCTGAGGTGGGTGGATCAGGAGGTCTGGAGTTTGAGATCAGCCTGACCAACATGGCGAAACCCTGTCTCTACTAAAAATACAAAAAAATTAATCAGGCATCATGGTGCATGCCTGTAATCCCAGACACCTGGGAGGCTGAGGCGGGATAATCACTTGAACCCTGGAGGCGGAGGTTGCAGTGAACTGAGATCATACACCACTGCACTCCAGCCTGGGGCCAGAGCGAGACTCATCTCAAAAATAATAATAATAATAATAAAATAAGTAAAAAGAAAAAGGATAAAGAAGAAAATCTAAAAAACAGCAAACATTCCCTTTCTACCATATTGTTGAAGATAAAAATTATGATGAAATAGTGCTAGGTTTAATAATTTACACTATATGTTAACCTTATGATAAGAATTCTACATTCAATATCTAACTACTTGAAGCAGCTTTATGGCATAGGCACTATAATAATTATATATTTTTTATTTTTGTGGTACATAGTAGGTATAGATAGATAGATAGATAAGGTATATGAGATATTTTGATACAGGCATGCAAAGTGAAATAAACACATTATTGAAAATGGGGTATCCATCCCCTCAAGCATTTATCTTTTGAGTTATAAACAATTCAATTACACTCTTTTTGTTATTTTGAAATATACAATTAAGTATTTTGCTTTAAAGAACCAGGAGACATAAATGTAGTAGTCAATAGAAATTTTCATCAAATAATTCCAACTCTTTTCTAACTGGGCACAGTTTAGGGCAATTTCCTGGTCCCATCTCTGCTATTTCAGTTATGTGACTGATGAGTGGCCAATTCATTTTGACTAAAAGTCAATAATTTAACTGCCAGGTCAAAACTTCGCAAAACTCTCTTTGTCCTGGAAAAGTTATAGAGAATATTTAATTGTGGCAGTTCTTCAGTATTTTTTCATGAGTGATTAAAATGAGCATAGTTTCAATTTACATCTACTTTTTCAAGATAAACCTCAATGGACATGTAGCATGAGTTAAAAAATAACTTTCTATTGTTTTAAGGCAATAAGATTGGGGGATATTTGCTACTCCAGCATAACTTAGTCTATCCTGATGACTAAGATATTAGAAATGTTCATGGTAGTATAGCTGTTAAGTGAAAGATCCAATATTTGAACTCCTCTTTGATACCAGAGCCTTTGCTCATAATCCTACACCTTATTTTGCCTCCATAAGTATGGAAAGTATAGTATGAGATAAATGTCAGAATTATGAGAGGATCTTGTCTAATGACACATGGACTAAATCAATAGCAGCCATTATTGAAAGTGTTACAGTCAAAGCATATATTAGGCAGGCTTAATAGGTATTTTAAGAAGATTAATGATAAATCTAATGAAAGAACACATCAGAAACCCAAAGAAGGTCAAGGATAAACTTCAGGTTAGATTTGTATGTTTAGTTACATTTTTTTTAAAAGTGATGTCTCAATATTTAGTTTCCTTAAGGGCCAGCTTAATTTCATCTGTTTCACAGAGTCATACCAATTTTCATGTTTCAAGTTTCTATTCTTCTATTTTTGACAAAGTTACACGAAAGGGTAGTGAGCTGCATCATTAGTACAGTAGTGTTTCCTTATCCATGGTTTCATTTTCCATTGTTTCAGTTACCTGCAGTCAACCTTGGTTCAAAAATATTGCAGTCCTTTGAGAGAGAGGGAAAATGGAGAACCCATTCACATAACTTTAATACAGCATATGCTTATAATTTTTCTGTTTTATTATTGGTTACTGTTGTTGCCCTTTCTGATTGTGCCAAATTTAAAAATTAAACTTTATCATAGATATTTAGGTATAGCAAAAAGCAGTATATATATAGTTCAGTACTAGCCTGGTTTCAGGCATCCACTGGGAGTCTTGGAATATATATCCCACAGAGGAGGGAAATCTACCGTAGCAGCACTCAGAAGAGTACTTTTACCAGATTTACTCACAGGACTTTCTCATTCAAAAAGATGATTTAAAAGCATATGAAAAGATGCAGAAAGTAGACAATCAGTTTACCAAAGAAAAACGAAAAAAATAAAAACAAGATTGACTTAACAGTAAAATTATATTAAAATTAATTAAGAGAAAATATAACTTTGAGTTTGCAGAGTTTAAATAATAATTTCCAACTTTGTAAGTAGAAATTTGGAAAGTCTTTTGGTAAAGTCATTGCTGAGTCTCTTTTCTAGAAGATTTACATTTTCAATAACACATAGGGTACAGAAAAAGTAGGAGGATATCATTTATCAGAAAGACAGAGAGCAGACATATGCTGTATAGCCAGAAAAATTAACTGGAGACACATTAACATGAAATATCTTAAAAGGAAGTACTCAACAAGAGCCTCAGAATTCAATGTTTTGTATCCTATTAAAGTAATATTTTGTACTTTGTAGCAGTTTTATACTTGGATTTGCAAATACTTTAGAGGCAGAAGATGATCATTATCTTTATTCTATCTATGTGAAATTAACTTTGGCTAAATTGGTGAGAACTTTTAAAGTAATACCTATATAAATTTAAGTTGGAATGAAACCAAAAACTGAAGAAATCAACCTTGGATCTGTAAGACAAAAATACATTTATTTTAAGTCAACTCATGCCTTTCTTTGATCACGACGAACAATCAAACACCATAGAAGAATAATCTTTCAAAGATAAGAAGTGACCTATTTTTATTCAAGGGATATTTTGTTTTCTCCATTCAGTTATTTTGAATTTTAAATATTCCAAAATTTTAAAGAAAATGCTGTAAGGCCATTCTTAAAAGAGGCATATTTCATTATGATCAATATATTGTCCATAATTATTTTATATAGTATCAATGCAGTCATCTGAATATAATCAATTTTCAACTGTCTTGTGAGCAATAAAACCCCAGATGTTTCTCGTTTTCTATTTAATACTGCATTATATAGAGCTCCTGAATTATTCGTTTAAATGTTATATAAATTGTCGTTCTCTATATTGTTATAATTGATCCTCTAATGTCTAGAAAGTCCCAAAAGTAGGGGCTTTCTGAATATACAAGGGCATCAATTGCATTTATCAAACTGAGCCAGTTTGTCACTGTGGCTGTAAATATGAGTGCCATTAGTAAATTTTTACTGGTCTGAATGCTGAAAGCAGCAGTTTAAGGAGATTGTTAGGAGATAATTAAATCTAAAGATACAATTATCAACATTCTTAATGGAAGCCACAAATGAATACTTCCTTTCACTCATCAATCTGACTAAATTTTGAAGGATTGAAGGATGGGCCTGAATGGTGTCAGAGAAGATTAGAAGGTAGATAGTAAGAGATATTGGTTAGAGGGCCATCTTCCAGAAAGAGATAATAGTATATTGGTGAAAATGGCTGTGGAGATAGTAAAAAATAAACAAATTCAGGAAATATTTGGAAAGAAAAGGTGACAATTCTGACACCCTGGAGACCTTTTAGAAAAAAAAAAGAGAAAACATAATGATTATTGTTTAATGAAATAAAACATCCATGAATTCCTCCCTCCTGACCAGATGTCCTCCCTTTTCTGACTGACTAAATAGAATCCTATTATTGCCACCTTAATTTAGTTTTCTTGTTGAAAATCGGACTAATTCTATCTTGGTAATTAAATATTACAAGGAGTGGATTGTTGGAAGAAGGAGGTAAAGCTCAAGTGATAGGCAGAATTCCAAGATGGCCCCCCAAGTCTCTCCCCATGATTTGTATCCCTTGAATAATTTCTTCCCATTGAGTGTGAAAGAATCTGGCCTAATTTAGTGATACCTTTTAAAAAGATAATTTAGAGGTCAGAGAAAAGTCAGAGAGATTTTAAAAAAGAGACATTCTTCTGTTGGCCTCAAATAAACAATTTGCTGTGTTGTGAGAAAACCATGAGTCTGCAACCTGAAGACAACCTCTCTAAGCTGAATGCAGCTCCGGGCTAACAGTCAGCAAGAAAACAGGTACGTAAGTTTCACGACCACTGGAACAGAACTCTGCCAACCTCCAGATGAGCTATGGATGAGAATGCAGTCGGGCTGTCACCTGGATTTCAGCTATTTGAAATCCTGAGCAGAGTGCCCAGATATGCCATACCTGGACTTCTGAATTTTTTTTTTAAGCTACCAAGTTCATGGTAATTTCTTTCATGATAACAGAAAACTAAATAGATGATAAGAGTGTTGAAAAAACAAGAAAGATGCAGAGTCTGTTGGAGAAATGTGGTGTCAAAAAGTCAAGAATTGCGTTTCTATAGCATGTATTAAAGTTGATGACAAATAATAGCACAATTCTAAAAGTGGATATTATAAAACCTAGGGTAACCACCAAAAATTATTCCAATAACAAATATAATTAGCCCATAGTGGAGATAAAAGAAAAACAAATTTGAAACTCAATTAATTCAAAGGATTGCCTGTAAAATGAAAAAAATACACAAAGAACAGACATAAAAAAAGATGAGTGCTAGCAAGATGGTAGATTTTAACAGAATATCAATTATTACTTTAAATGTAAATGCTCTTACATCAATTAGAAGCCAGAGATTTTTCAGAATGGATAAAGACACAAAGTCTAACTAAATGCTGTCTACAAGAAATTCAATGAAATACAAATATATAAGCAGGTTAAAAGACAAAGAATAGAAAAAGATTTACCATGAAAACAATAATCAAAAGAAACCTAACATAGCTATATTAAGTACATTTCAGAAAAATAAACATTACCAGAGATGAATAGGGGAATGCATAATGATAAAGAAATCAATTATCCAATAATATATGACAATCTTAAATGTGTACACATGAAAACAAGAGACTTTTAAAATACATACATTCTAAAATTCATAGAAATAAAAAGAGAAATCAAAGTATACTTGGAAAGTTTGGGCATGCATTTCTCAATAATTAACAGAAAATATTGACTGAATATCAGTATAGATACAGAACACCGATGAAACACCTCCAACTTGACCTGTTTGACATTTATAGACTATTCCAAAAAGTAGTAGCAGAATATACTACTATTTTGTATTTAAAACTATTTAAAAGAAAATACTTCCAGATCAGTTACATAAATTAATTGTTTAGTTACATGGAAGCCAGACTGTGTTTATATTCAGTTGAAGCGAAACTCTCAACTGACGAGATATTAATAAGTTTGATATCTGAAGATATTCTCATACCAAACTCTTAGACCAGTCACTTACCATGTCAAAGAAAAATGCTTAACAAAGCAGATTTGGTAAAGGGATCAATGCAACAAGAACAGGTAACTATCCTAAATATATATGCACACAATACAGGAGTACCCAGATTCACAAAGCAAGTTCTTAGAGACCTACAAAGAGACTTAGACTCCCACACAATAATAGTGGGAGGTCTGTTTGCTTCGGTATCACCAGCAGAAGCTGCAGAACAGCAAACATGGCTGCCTGCTCCTTCCTCTGGAAGCTTCATCCCAGAGGTGCACTGGCCAGATGCCAGCCGGAGCTCTCCTGTATGAGGTGTCTGTTGACCCCTGCTTGGAGGTGTCTCTCGGTCAGGAGTCATGGGGGTCAGGGACCCACTTAAGGAGGTGCCCCTTACCATAGCTTGAGTGCTGTGCTGGGAGATCCATTGCTCTCTTCCTAGCTGGCAGGCAGGAACGTTTAAGTCTGCTGAGGTTGCACCCACAGCTGCCCCTTCCCCCAGGTGCTCTGTCCCCAGGAGGTGGGAGTTTTATCTATAAGTCCCTGACTGGGGCTGCTGCCTTTCTTTCAGAGATGCCCTGCTCAGAGAGGAGAAATCTAGAGAGGCAATCTGGCTACAGTGGCTTTGCTGTGCTGCAGTGGGTTCCACAACCAGTTCAAACTTCCTGGAAGCTTTGTTTACACTGTGAGGGGAAGATGCCTACTGAGGCCTGAGTATTGGTGGATGCCCCTCCACCCACCAAGCTCAAGCATCCCAGGTTGACTTCAGATGCTGTGCTGGCAGTGAGAACTTCAAGCCAGTGGATCTTACTTAGCTGGGCTTCATGGGAGTGGGATCCACTGAGCAATACCACTCGGCTCCCTGGTTTCAGCCCCCTTTCCAGAGGAGTGAACGGTTCTGTCTCTCTGGCGTTCTAGGCACCACTGGGAAAAAACAAAACAGAACAAAAACCAAAACAAACAAACAAACAAACAAAAACAACTCCTGCGGTTAGCTTGGTGTCTGCCCAAACGGCTGCCCAGTTTTGTGCTTGAAACCCAGGGCCCTGGTGGTGTAGGCACCAGAGGGAATCTCCTGGTCTGTGGGTTGTGAAGACCGTGGGAAAAGCGTAATATCTGGGCCAGATAGCACCATCCCTCACAGCACCGTCCCTCATGGCTTCCCTTGACTAGGGGAGGGAGTTCCCTGACCCGCTTTGCTTCTCGGGTGAGGCGATGCCCCACCCTGCTTCAGCTTGCCCTCTGCCATCCTTGAGCTACAGCCACTGTCTAACCACTCCCAGTGAGATGAACCGGATACCACAGTTGGAAATGCAGAAATCACCACCTTCTCCATTGGTCTCGCTGGGAACTGCAGACCAGAGCAGTTCCTATTCAGCCATCTTGCTCAAAACTCCCAGTCAAGGGTTTTCTAACCTTGTCTCGTTTTCCACTCCAACTTGTGTTGTTCCTTTAAGTGCAGGAAGGGACTCTGAAAGTTTCTTAACTGACCGAGAAAGTCTCTTTCCAGAAGAAATGCAAGTGTCTCTTTTGTTGTTGTTAGACAGGGTCTCACCCTGTTAGTTTATCATCCAGAATTCAGTGCACACTTTTTAATTCTACAACTTTCATTTGGTTTTGTACATGGTTTATATTTCTGTGTTAAGATTCCCTACTTTACTACTTATGTCTATTTTTTAAATTTTAATAAAATAGATAATTTGAAGTTTATATCTGATTATTTGAAGTTTATATCTGATTATTTAATATAATAGAGATTTTGAAGTTTATATCTGATTATCTCAACATCTTTGTTATCTTGGAATCTGTTTCTATTTACTGCTTTTTTGATTCATTGTGTGTAACATATTCTAGTTCCTTCTCGTATCTAGTAATGTTGATTGAATGATGGACAATGAAGATTATATTAATTATTGAGTTTGATTATGTTCTCTTCCCATTATGTTTTCATAGACAATCAAGTTACTTGATGATCCTGCTAATGCTCTCATCCTTGGCTTTATATTCTGCTATTTTTTCTTAGGGAAGATCTGGCTCAGTTTTGGTTTTTAGTTGCAGTGTGTGTTCCATTCACCTAAAATGTTTCTGGAGACTTTATTTCATTTCCGTGGTGTCAACTGAATGTTATGGATACTCATCAAAGTCTCTACCATCTGACTTGACTAAAACTGTAAAACCTCCCAACACTACACAACCTTTATCTTCTTTTGCCTCTCACAGAAGCTGATGTCTGCTAGGACTCATGAAGACTTCATTACACTTGTGCATATTCCTCTCAACCAAGAACTTATAGAAAACCCCCACCAGACTTTCAGTGCCTCTTTTCTGCTCAGCTATTATTTTCTGCAGCATCCTACTTCACAAACCCCAGCCACCTTGTCAGTCCCAATCTCCAGTATTAGTCCTTAACTCAGCACAGTGATACAATCTGATTGGCTTCCATTTCTCTGCACCAGTCTGAGAATGCCTCTAGGCAGAAAGATTAAACAAATATGGGGCTCTTTTTTAGGTATTTCCCTCTCTCATGCATCAAAGTTCTGCACTATGTTTTCAATATCTGAAAATAGTTTTTTGTAGCTTTAGAAATTCATATTATATAAGGTTTATATTATACATACCTAATAGCAGGAAATCAAACCCCACTCCAGTTACTCCAACATGGTCAGAGGCTTCAAAAATTTCTAGGAATTTCCAGCTGGGCGCTGTGGCTCATGTCTGTAATCCAGCACTTTTGGAGGACAAGGAGGGCGGATTGATTGAGGTCAGGATTTTGAGAGCAACCTGACCAACACGGTGAAACCCCGTCTCTACTAAAAATAGAAAAAAATTAGCCAGACACTTTGGCACATGCCTGTAGTCCCAGCTACTCAGGAGTTTGAGGCAGGAGAATCTCTTGAACTCGGGAGGCAAAGGTTGCAGTGAGCCGAGATTGTACCATTCCACTCCAGCCTGGGTGACAGAGCGAGACTCAGTCTCAAAAAACAAATAAAAATAAAAATAAAAATTCTAGGAATTCCCAAAGATGCCACAGGAAAGAGTGGGTGTGAATGAACTTGGAGAAAATTCTATTCCTATAAATTGTAATGTGTTTGACTCTGCCTACAATTATGTATTGTGATAGCCTTCTACAGATGTTGAATTATTGGAGTGTTATAAAAAACAAGGGAGACGATGCATATAATTTTAAAATTCATTTAGTTGTCGAAAAAAGTTGTACCATTTAAAAAAAAAAAAAAAGACCTGCTCTTTAATAAGACAAGGATGTTAACTACATCCACTGAAATGCTTCAAAATGAAATCCGATTAACAGAAAAGACTTTAGTTTTCATAATAACACAAAAAACTAAGGATAGGTGTGTTTTCAGTAGTGAACAATACTGCTTATTATATCAGTGGTAAAACTGAAATGAAAAACTTCCAAATACAATTTATTCTTAGAAAACTATTTCATTGAATATACTTATTATTCAAAGTTTGTTTCAAGATATTTCTAGTATTAATTGAATTCCGATTCCATTACAGAAACCAAACTAACAAATAGCCCATTTCAGTAATTAGATAACAGCTTGATGAATGCTTCCTCAGTTTAACAGTTTTCCAGAATGCACATGTATTATAGGTGAAAAAAAATTAAATATGGATGACTAAAGACCATTTTACTGATTTTTGTTTGCTTTTAAAATTTAATTAGTCCATCATAAATGTTCTTCTATATGCCAAGCCTACTGACAAAAAATCAGTTAGCTGTCAAGTAGAGTTCATGTTACTGGAGCAATGTGAATTATTATTTTTGTATATGAGGAAAAAGTAACACAAATGGAAAACAGCTGTCAGGCATAATTCAAATCATTATTGTTTAATGCAATATACAGAGATAGAAATCTTATAAAATATAAGTCGCACTAAAAATAGAAGCACAGTCATGGACATTTCTCTTAGTTCCTGACAGCACCAGGGGAGCCAACATAAAACTGTGTGATTGCCATGAAATTCTGGGTCATCCAGTTTTCACCGTGTCTCAGGAAGGATTTAAGAATGACCATGTAGAGCAAGATGGCCGAATAGGAGCAGCTCCAGTCTTCAACTCCCAGCGCCAGCGACACAGAAGACCGGTGATTTCGGCATTTTCAACTGAGGTACTGGGTTCATCTCACTGGGGAGTGCCGGACGATCGGTACTGGTCAGCTGCTGCA